>NC_043705.1:49115496-49135306 GCF_006229205.1 Suricata suricatta
TATTATATACTTGGATCTATTTCTTGGCACTTGTTTTTTTTCCATTGATTGATAATTTTTCCATCTCTGCTCAAATACTGTACAGTCTTTAATTACTACTGCCTTATAAGAGGTCTTGAAATCTGGTAAGTTGCACATACCTAGTTTTCTTCAAAATTATCTTGTCTACTTTATCTGCCATCTGGGAAATTTCAGACAATCAGAATTTGATATGAAGTAGGTAGTACATGGCGCTGAGGCATTAATAATTTTGTTAGGTATGAAAATAGCATTTTGCATATGTAAGAAAATGTACATGTTTTTAGGGATGCCTACTTAAGTACATGGGGATGAAATGACATGAAATGTGAGTTTTGTTATAAAACATTTTAGCCAGCCGAAAGGGGAGGATTAATAATGAAGTAAGGGTCACCTGAGTGGCTCCGTAGGTTGAGGGTCCAACTTGGCTGAGATCATGATCTCATGGTTGGTGAGTTTGAGCCCCGCATTGGGCTCTTTGCTGTCTGCACGGAGCCTGCTTGGAATCCTCTCTTTCCCTCTCTCTACCCTTCCACCACTCGTGTATCCTAGCATACTTTTTCTCTCTTTCTCAAAAATAAACATTGAGGCACCTGGGTGGCTCACTGGGTTAAGCCTCTGACTTTGGCTTTAGGTGGCAGTTCCTCAGTTTGAGCCTGGCGTTTAGCTCTGTGCTGACAGCTCAGCCCCTGGAGCCTGCTTCAGATTGTGTCTTCCTTTCTGTCTGCCCCTCCCCCATTCGTGTTTTTTCTCTCTTCCCCCAAATAAACATTAACCAAAGTAAATAAGCATTTAGGGGTGTTCGGGTGGCTCAGTCGGTTAAGTGTCTGATTTTGGCTCAGGTCATGATCTCACAGTTGTGGGCTCGAGGCCTGGGTCCGACTCTGTGCTGACAGCTCAGAGCCTGGAGCCTGCTTCAGATTCAGTCTCTCTCTCTCTCTCTCTCTCTCTCTCTACCTCTTCCCCCCCTCGCATTCTGTCTCTGTCTCTCTCAAAAAGAAACATTAAAATTAAAAACAAATAAATAAGCATTTAAAAATAATAATGAAGTAAATGTGGCAAAATACTGATAATAGTGTAATAGTGGATGGCTTTATTAAACTAATACACTTTTACTGTGGTTGGAAAATGTATTAACTTTGGGGGTACCTGGCTACCTCAGTTGGTTAAACATCTGACTTGAACTCAGGTTGGGATCTTGTAGTTCATAAGTTCAAACCTTGCATCAAGCTCTGTGCCGACAGCTCAGAGCCTGGATTCTCTTTTGGATTCTCTGTCTCCCTCCCTCTCTCTCTGCCTCTCTTCTGCTCACACAGTCTTTTTCTCTCAAAAATAAATCCAAAAAAAATTTTTTTAATTACAAAAAAGAAAATAGAATAATTTTCAAAAGTGTTCATAGCTCCTTAATATTCCATGTAGAGTTTAGAATAGATTTGTCACTGTTCTTTAAAAAATACTATTGAGTTTTAGATTTAGATTTGCATTGAAGTTAAAGAAAATGTACATATTTGACATATTTATGATTACCAAGTCTGGCTCTTCATGAATGTAGCATTTGTTTGTTTTGATTTTTTTTAAATTTTTTAATGTTTAATTTATTTTTGAGAGAGAGACAGTGTGAGCAGGGGAGGGTCAGAGAGAGAGGGAGACACAGAATCTGAAGCAGGTTCCAGGCTCAGCTGTCAACCCAGAGCTTGATGCGGGGCTCGAACCCACGAACTGTGAGATCATGACCTGAGTGAAGCAAGCATGTTTTAAGATTGTTTTATAATTTGGTTTGGAAAGCTTTGCACATCTCTTGTTAGATTTATTCCTAAAGTGCCTTATATTTTTTGGTGTTATGCTAGTCTGTCTCGATGTAAAAAGTTGTGTCTGTAGTATAATAGCTGGGAGATGTCTATCTAATCTTTTAATCTATTTATTTTTTATCATCAAGAATTTTATTTTTTTAATTTTAATTCCAGTATAGTTAACATACATTGTTCCATTAGTTTCAGTCGTACAATACAGTATATTGTATTGTATCGACAATTCTGTATATTACTCACTGTTCATCATAAGTGTACTTTTAATCCCCTTAACCTATTCATTCATTCACCCACCCTCCTTCCCTCTATTTTTTCTCTATAGTTGAGAATCTGTTTGTTGGTTTGCCTCCTTTTTTTATTTGTGAGTTTGTTTTGTTTCTTAAATTCTACATATGAGTGAAATCATATGGTATTTGTCTTTCTCTTACTTACTTCCTTAGTGTCATACCCTCTAGATCCATCCATGTTGTTGCACATAGCAAGATTTCATTCGTTTTTGTGGCTGAGTAATAGTCCATCGTGAATATATGTACCACATGTTTTTTATCTATTCATCTGTCAGTGGACACTTGAGTTGCTTCTGTAGTTGTGGTTTTGTAAATAATGCTGCAAATAAACATAGGGGCGCATATATCTTTTTGAATGAGTGTTTTCATATTCTTTACGTAGATAAATACCCAGTAGTGGAATTACTGGTACCTGTAGTAATTGTATTTTTACATTTTTGAGGAACCTCTGTACTGTTTTTCACAATGACTGTAGCTTATTTGCATTTAGTTTTTAAGGTCGAATAGCTTTTTGATGGAGTGCCTGGGTGGCTCAGTTGGTTAAGCGTCTGGCTTCTGGCTTTGGCTCAGGTCATGATCTCACCGTTCGTGGTTAGAGCCCCGCGTTGAGCTCTTTGCTGACAGCTAGCTCAGAGCCTGGAGCCTGCTTCAGATTCTGTGTCACCCTCTCTCTCTCTGACCCTCCTTTGCTCATGCTGTCTCTCTCTGCCTCTGAAAAATAAATAAAATATTAAGAAAGTAATAAGGCAGAACAGCTTTTTGAGAAATAGTTGTTGTTTTGTTTTGTTTTAGTGTTCTTGATTATATTTACTCATTATATGAAGCAGAGAGTAAGAGACTGGTGTAAGCCTGAACCTATTAATGCAATTTGTTATGCTTATTTTTTGTTATGCTTATTAATGGTAACAACCATTAATTAATTAAGTTTAACCGTTTTTTTGTATCCATCATAATTTGTAATTTTGCTTTTTAGAAAATGTGTTCCTAAGAGCATATTATTGGGCCTATTAATAAACATGTTATTTTAGGGGTGCCAGGGTTGCTCAGATGGTTGGTTGGTTGAGCATCTGACTTTGGTTCAGGTTATAGTCTCGCGCATCTTGAGTTCGAGCCCTATGTTGGGCTTACTGCTGTCAGCATGGAGCAGCCTTTGAATCTTTGTCCCTTCTTTTCTGGCCTTCCTCTGCTTGCATGTGACCTCTCTCAAAAAAAAAAATACATAAGCATTTTTTAAAAACATGTTATCTTATGTTTATATGTTATGTGTTTCCTCCCATGTAGGCTAACTTGAAGTGATTTTTTTTTGTTGTTTTTGTTACTGAGTATGCCGTCAGTTACTTTTCCACCTTTACTCTTGCAAAGAAAAAGGAGACATTTATTTTCTTAATTCCATTATTTGAATGTGTAATTCAAAAACTTAAGGAGTGAGGAATGGTAGGTATTTGTGCTTTCTTATATTGTTAATTTTGCCTTTCAAATTAATGATGTAAACTCCCTTCTTGCTTACTAGCTACATGTAAGTTGTTACATGTTTTTACTGTGGCTGTTTTTTGAAGTGTTTGTATTTTATGCATGAGTCTAAATAATTTAACACATTTTAAAGCGTTTGGTTTTTTTATCTCCTCTCTACCAGATTAAACTTGGACATAGATCAGAAGCTAAAGATGGTGAGTATTTAATGTAACCTGACAGAACAGAATAAGTTTTTATTCTCACTGAGGAAGTTAGCCAACTATTAATTAGAGTGATAAGTGGCTCTGCATAGAGTTATGGCAGGGTGCTACAAGAGTAGATTCAGGATAGAGACAGGGTATCAGTGATATCCACCATTTGGTTGTTAAGGGTCCTGTAAGTCATTCAAGTCATCTGAGTAAATGGAACGTAGCAAGGTTATTTATCAGTGACTTATCTCGCTGTCTTCATTACTGTTTAAGGTGTTGTTTTAAGCAGTTTATTATTTTTCTGAGCTTTTAATTACTTTGAAAATTCAGGATATAATTTCATGGAAGTACAGAAAACTCCCCCTGGAATAGATGTATGGAGGAAAGTAGTCTTTATCCCTTCCTCCAGACCCTTGTGGGCTACTGTGCTAAGTCTTCTTTAGTCATCAAGAACTAGTTTTTATAAAAAGGATCCATCACCTATTTAACAGTTAGTACCAGGTCTTTTTTTTTCCCCCCCCAATCAAGCCTCTTCTTTTTATTGAGAAAACACCCTATCTTATAAAGGTTTCAAGGCGGGGACCCAGGTCTTATTTTTAATTAGGAGTTCTATTTTGCTGTTACCATCAAGAATCTGTTGCTAATATTCATAATGCGAGAAGGAGGAAGCTGTTGGCTTACTGCCTCATGTTACCAGCTGACTCCTGTTATTCTAGCAGTCTTCTAAAGTGATATGCTACAAAGTGAATACTTTTTTTCATCATTTATCACAATCTGTGTTAAGCTAGTTTATTTACTTAAAAAGATTTTTTTTTATGTCTTTATTTTATTTTGAGAGACAGAGACAGAGAGTGAGCAGGGGAGGGGCAGAGAGAGAGGGAGACATAGAATCTGAAGCAGGCTCCAGACTCTGAGCATCACCACAGAGCCCGAAGTGGGGCTCAAACCCATGGACTATGAGATCATGCCCTGAGCCAAAGCCAGATGCTTAACTGACTGAGCTATCCAGGCACCCCTGTGTTAAGCTAGTTTTAAAATAAAGCCATATAAAAGAAAACCAGATATTATAAAAATTGTCAAAGTAGCCCTTATTTTTCTGTAGAATATGCATTTCTATTTCTACAAAAACTAAAATTTTACAAAAATGTTTGTAGGAAGATTTGAGATTTCACAATTGCTTTTCACATTTTGCTCTGTCTTTTCATTTAGGTATAAATAGAACAGCTTTACGAGAGATAAAATTATTACAGGAGCTAAGTCATCCAAATATAATTGGTGTGAGTATGAGCTAAGTTGTTTCTGGGATTTGGGACCCTGTCATTTTTGAATGTGGGAAATGTTGATTGAAGGCTCAGTAAGATGAGTTGTTTTAGGTGGGTCTGGCAAAAACGTAAAAGTTTATTATGCTGAAATGTATTTTCTGTTCTAATTGATCTGAAGCAGTGTCTTTGAAACTATACAACAGATGAAATAAATTTAATTTTGTCACAAATTATTTTGAAGCTTAGAGAGCTCCAGCATGTCCAAGACCTTGAGTGAGCTCCCCTACAACTCTGTGCTGTAATGTCTACCTCATAGGGTTGTTTTGAGACTAGTTAATTCATTGAATGTGTGTAAAGTACCTGGAAATAGTGCCTGGCATAGAGATGGCATATAATGAGTGATAGCTGCCCCTGCTATTTATAGGATTTTCTTAAATACTGAGCCTGGTAATTTTTCTGAATTAGAGACTGAGGTGAGGTTTTCAAAAATTATTTCTTAACTATAACTGAAAATTTGGAGGAGAGTTTAAGTAGTTAGTGACTTTTTAAAAAAATGTTTATTTATTTATTTGGATAGAGACAGAGCAGGTGAGCAAGGGAGGGGTAGATAGACAAGCAGGCTTCATGCTCAGCACAGAACCTGAAGCGAGGCTTGATCTCATAACCATGAATTCATGATCTGAGCTAAAATCAAGAATTGGATACTTGAGCAGCATAACCCAGGTGCCCCTAGTGACTTCTTAAAAATACTAAAGTTTAGTATTTTTGTGCTTCAAAGTACTAATTCCTAGAAGAAAAAAAGGATAAATGTCAAATTTAATAAGATAATTCAAATTAAAAGTTACTTCGGTATAATATTTTCAAGTATTTAATAGAGAATCGGATTTTGATTTTTTTTTTAATACTGCTTTACAGCTCCTTGATGCTTTTGGACATAAATCTAATATTAGCCTTGTCTTTGATTTTATGGAAACTGATCTGGAGGTAAGATTAAGATTCATAGAGGAATTTTTTTTCTCTCTCAATCAAAAGAGAACCTAAATGTTTATTTTCTACTTTTAAAGATACTGTTAGTTAAAGGAATGTTTAATTTTGTTGAAATGTGAGTGTACTACCCATCCCACCCCCCACAGTGAGAGATAAAGAGAGAGAGTGGTTTGTGTTTGTGCGGGCAGGGTAGAGTCAGATGGAGAGGGAGATAGAGAATCTCAAGCAGGCTCCACAGCCAGCTGAGAGCCCTACTCGGGGCTCAGTCTCAGAACTGTGATATCATGACGGAAGCCAGACACTTAAATTACTAAGCCACCCAGGCGCCTCTAAATGTACTTTTTTAATTTTTTTATTTTTGAGAGAGAGAAACAGCGTGAGTAGGGGAGGGGCAGAGAGAGGGAGACACAGAATCCGAAGCAGGCTCCAAGCTCTGAGCTGTCAGTACAGAGCCCGACACACAGCTTGAACTCACAAGCCATGAGATCATGACCTGAGCTGAAGTTGGACACTTTACTGACTCAGCCATCTGGGCGCCCCAGTACTCTTTTTTTTTTTTTTTTAATGTATTACTTATTTCTGATACAGAGGGAGACAGAGCATGAGAGGGGGAGGGGCAGAGAGAGAAGGAGACACAGAACTGGAAGCAGGCTCCAGGCTCTGAGCTAGCTGTCAGCATAGAACCTGACGCGGGGCTCGAACCCACGAACGTGAGATCTGACCTGAGCCGAAGTCGGAGGCTTAACCGACTGAGCCACCCAGGCGCCTCCCCAGTACTCTTAAGTGAAAGATCTTTTGAGTCATTTCCATATTTCCAGTGTTAAATACAGAGATTTGGAATTTAAAGCAGTTTTGCCAATCAAGTTCCCTATACTTTATTGACATTATTTTCAGATAAATGAGTATTAGGCCTTTGAGAAATTAGAATTTCTTTTCCATATTATAACGGAATATCTATCATTTTTTTGAAAGCCAAGCTTTTTGTTATTTTTGAGAAATTAAAATCTTACAGTTTTTCTTAATATTAATTGACTCTCGAAAATTGACACTCCAGGGATGTTGAACAACTGAAATTCTCATGTGCTGCTGGTGAGAATGCAAAATGGTACAGCCAATTTGGAAAATAGTTTAGCACTTTCTTAAAAAGTTAAATACACAACTTAAACTACAATCTAGCAATACCACTCCTGGGTATTCAAGAGAAATAAAAACCTGTCTACACACAAATCAGTTGGTATATAAATGTTTAGCTTTATTCATTATTGCCAAAACTAGAAGCAATCCAAATATCTTTCATCTAGTGAGTATATAAACAAACTGTGGTATATCTATTTAATGGAATACTGTTCAGGACTAAAAAGAAGTTAACTACTCATATAAGCAACAGTATAGAGAAACCTCACATGCATTGTACGAAATGAAAGAACCCAGGCTTAAAAGGCTGTGTGTTATGATTCCATTTATATGATATTCTGGAAAAGGCAAAACTAAATGAACAGAAGTCAGATCAGTGGTGGCCAGGGTTGGGAGTGGAGGGAAATACCGGGTACAGAGAGACCTGAGGCAATTGGGGGTAGGAGTGGGGGGTATTGAACACTTACCTTGATTATGGTAGTGATTACACAGCTGGACACGTTTGTTAAAACTCAAGGAACTATGCACTAAGAAGGGCATATTTTTACCTAAATCTGACTTATTTTTTTATGTGTGTTTGCAACTGGGATTGTTCTTTTAATTTTTCTTTCTGCTACTTCCTTATTAGTGTATAAGATATGCAACACATTTCTCTATATTGATTTTGTATCCTCACACCTTCCTGAATTCATTTGCCTGTTCTAGTAGTTCTTTGGTGGAATCTTTAGGATTTTATGTACATAGTATTTATGTCATCTGCAGACAATGAAAGTTTTGCTTCTTGCCAATTTGGATGTCTTTTATCTAAATCTGGTTTGTAAAAAAGAAAATGGGAATAATTAGCTAGTATAACTTAAAAATTTAGGAATAAATTGTCTTTAAGTATAGTTCACAAATAATGCCATCAGAACTCAGTCTTGCACTTTAACTCAGCTCTATTTTCTTATTTGTTGCCTTCATTCATGGGCATAATTTCTCAATATAGTGGCTCAGGCACTTCAGGCTCATGTCCTTAGTTTATTAATCTCTAAGGAAAGAAGGTGCTTTGTCCTTTTTCATTCTAGCGGAAGTATTTGGCTTCTTTGATTAGCTTGGCTAGGGTCACATGTCCCTCCCTAAACCAGTGTCCTAGACAGCAGGCTTCATTTGGTGGTTGGCTGTGCCTGGGTCTTGTATCTACCTCTAGAGGCCACAAATAGTGGTCAATCCTATTTTACATTCAAACACATGTTGAATGCTGTTATCAGAAGGGGCTGTACGTCCTGGGGCAAGCAAAACAACAGATGTTCACTATGTTAGTGCCTTTTAAACAGAACAGGAGTAGAGAAATCACTGGGAGAGACATTTTTGAGAAAATGTCCCTGGAAATTCTGACGGTGCTGCTAAAGGAGAGTTAGGCAGTCTTCCTTGAGATTCTCCTATAGGATGGATAGACATTTTATGTCTATACATGATTTTATGTGGTATAATTTATTTGGAATAATTGTATATTATATACCGGCCTTGCAGGTCATAATAAAGGATAATAGTCTTGTGCTGACACCATCACACATCAAAGCTTACATGTTAATGACTCTTCAAGGATTAGAATATTTGCATCAACATTGGATTCTACATAGGGTAAGGTTTTTAACCAAGTATGATGATTCTTTACATTTTAGTCAAGTTTTATGTAGCCAATTATTACATAAATGGTCTGAATATGTAAATTGTTAAAAATATAGCTGGACCATTTTATCCCACCTTCTTCCTCTGTGTGTTCCCTTCAGTTGTTCCATGAGGTGGTGCTATGAGGACTCTAAAATACTATGTGAAATTTAGAAATCGAAGAGGCCCAGTTCTTCATTTTTTTCATAGATGAAGAGCTAAGTTGCTAAGTCACCTGGCCAAGGTTATATATATTTTTTCAAGGTCAGTAGCTGGTAACTGACAAGAGTATTAGAATCTAGATTTTTGGTTTAACACTCTTGTTCTTTGTGCTATACTGTTGTGACAGGAGAATAATAATACAGTGAAAGTCTAGAATAAATTAAACAATCCTAAATTTTTTTTAGAAAAACAGTATTTCTAAAGAATTCTAAAATTCTATGAAGTAATGAAATAAGATTGCTGAAATAGTTGAGTCATCATTAGTAACATCCAGCTATTGAAACAAGACTGATAATTTAATAGGTAGATGTTTTTACGTATTCTATTTAGATGAATAGCTAAGAATATATGATTTATAGTCAGTAATTCTCATATCCTAAAGTTGAAATCCCTTTTAGATTATTGCTCATATTTTTTTAGTATAGATTTTGAAGGATATGGTCCTCATCTTCCCTAAATGCATAATGTTTCTATTTACAGAAGTTCAAATAGCAACTTTTTATTAAGTTCTTAATCATTACACTAGGCTCTGTGACGTAACCTTGTGAAGTAGGTAAATTGAAGCTCAGTGATCTAAGGTCTCACTAAAGTAATATAACCAATCTTAACTTTGCTTTGGTAGGATTTTATATTAGTGAGGAAAGTATTGTTTACTTAAATTTGGGGTTTTACCCTGTTACTGCTAAGTTTAAAGTTAAGCCAATTAAGTGTATCATTATGATATTCTCTCTCACCCTGCTTTTGTGTTTATTTAAAACCTCTATGTACAGGATCTAAAACCAAACAACTTGTTGCTAGATGAAAATGGAGTTCTAAAACTGGCAGATTTTGGCCTGGCCAAATCATTTGGAAGCCCCAATAGAGCATATACACATCAGGTTGTAACAAGGTAAGAATCTTGTAAAAAACTGAAAGCATATGTTATGTGGGATTTTTTTTTTAATAAGCCCCACGTGGGCCCAGTGTGGGGCTTGAACTCACAACCCTGAGATTGAGAGTCACATCTCTACCAACTGAGCCTGCCAGGTATCTCTGTTGTGTAGGATATTAATCACAAATAAGCATCATTTGGCTTCTTTGAAATATCTCAGTAGAATTTGTTTTGCTAAAAATATGGCCCTCTTTATGTATATTTACCCACAATGAAAAAGATACAGCCATTTTTTTCAAATGGACTTGGATTAGGTCAGTTTTCAGACATTTACGTAACAAGTTTTCGGACTAATTTATCCACTTCTGTATTTTAGTTGGGTTGACTGGAACTATAGTGGCTATTCTTTTACATAGTCACCTGATTTGGGGGGGCTTGTGTTTGTTTTATTGATCATTAACTGATTTCATGTTTTAGATTATTCAATTTGAATAAAAATTCTCTAAAATAAACTAATAGGTTGATAATTGGAGTTTTCATGTTTTTAGTACTCATGTTTTCTTTGATACTTTTTATGTATAAAAACTAAAAAATCCTATGAAATAGATAGGAACAATAGATTTTATAATTCTAGTCAGAATGTCATGTTAATTTCTAAGAGTACTTTAAGGATCTGAGAAGATCTTTAAATTCTGTCTTCTTTTAAATTACTTTGTCACTTTCTTCCAAATAGATCTCATTGAGTGTCAATCTCCTGACCCTTAAAGTAAGAAATAAAAGATATAAGTGTCAATGTACATGCTGGAAAGATGTAGCCCATCACTTAGAAATTCTTAGAACTCAAGAAAATGGGCCCATTTACAAGAGCATTGTATACCAGTGCTTTACATCTACAATTTTCTCATTTTCTTGCAAATCAGGTGCTACTAAAAGGTCAAGTTAAAATGAGGACTGAAAATTAACAGTTAAAATAATAGAATGGACATCACTGATCAGCTTGAAAAGAGCAGTTTTGGTGGAAGTGGTAGGATGAAAGCTTAATTGGGAGGGGAGTTTTTGTTGTTGTTTCCTAATTATTATTTATTATTTTTTAAATTTTTATTTTAAGTAGGCTTGCCACCCAATGTGTGGCTTGAACTCATGACCCCAAGATCAAGAGTCACATGCTCTACTGACTGAGCTAGCCAGGTGCCCTGCCATGAAAATGTTTAAAGTGATAAGAGAGTATGGTACACCTGGGTGTAGGTGGCTCATTCCGTTAAGGGTCCAACTTCAGCTCAGGTCATGATCTCATGACTGGTGGGTTTGTACCCCATGTCAGGCCCTGTGCTGACAGCTTGGAGCCTGGGGCCTACTTCATGGATTCTGTGTCTCCCTCTCTCTGCCCCTACCCCACTTGTACTCTGTCTCTTTCTCAAAAATAAATAAAACATTAAAAAAAAACAGGATAAGACAGTAGGAATTGGAGCCCATAAGAACAGACAGCTTTTCAGAATAACTAGAGAATGTGGAGGCACCTTTTGGAGGAAGTAGGGCCCAGAGCTTTTGTTGATTGTTTTTTAGTTTACTTTTTCAGACTGAAGAAACAATGGCATGATGGTACATTATTGATAAAACTCTAGTTAAGAAGAAAACGTTGATGTAGGAGAAAGGGGAGAGAATGTCAATATTTTTGAAAATAAGAGAACCAAGGTTTCTAGTGCCCCATGTTGAGATATTGGCTTTAAAACAGTCCAGAATAGGGGCACCTGGGTGGCTCAGTGGGTTGAATGTTCAATTTCAGCTTGTGAATTCGAGCTCAACAATGATCCTGTAGCCTGCTTGGATTCTGTGTCTACCTCCCTTTCTGCCTCTCCCCCACTCAGACTTTGTGTCTCTCTCAAGAATAAACAAACATTAAAAAAAAAACAGTCCAGCATAGTTTAGCTGTAGTTATAGACGGAAAGGCAGATTGTGTGAATACAGATGACTATAGGTGAGTTTTTCTTGAGGTAATATATCTATTAACATGAATTTCAGGGGCACCTGGGTGGGTCAGTTGGTTAAGCGTCTGGCTTTGGCTTGGGTCATGATCTCATGGTTCGTGGGTTCGAGCCCCGCGTGGGTCTCTGTGCTGACAGCTAGCTCAGAGCCTGGAGCCTGCTTCGGATTCTGTGTCTCCCTCTCTCTCTGACCCTCCCCTGCTTGCGCTGTCTCTCTCTGTCTCTTAAAAATAAATAAAAAAATAAATAAATAAAAAAAAGAAAACATGAATTTCATTAGAGAGATGATGTTTCGCTGAGGAGGTTTCTCTGAGAAATAGTTTAATAATTTTATTTTAAAATTACAATATTGGGACTCCTGAGTGGCTCAGTTAAGCGTCTGACTTCAGCTCAGGTCATGATCTCGCAATCCCTGGGTTCATGCCCCACATCTGGCTCTGTGCTGACAGCTCAGACCCTGAAGCCTGCTTCGGATTCTGTGTCTCTCTCTCTCTGACCCTCCCCTGCTCGCACTGTCTCTCTCTGTCTCTCAAAAATAAATAAAAAAATTTAAAAATTAAAAAATAAAATAAAATTATAATATTTCTGGGGTGCCTGTGGCTCAATTGGTTAAGCGACTGACTTCAACTCAAAGTTGGAGCCTGCTTTGGATTCTGTGTCGTCTTCTCTCTCTGTCCCTCCACTGCTCATGCTCTTTCTGTCTCAATAATAAATTTTTTAAAAAATGACAATATTTCTTTTTGTTCTTCAGGTGGTATCGGGCCCCTGAGTTACTATTTGGAGCTAGAATGTATGGTGTAGGTGTGGACATGTGGGCTGTTGGCTGTATATTAGCAGAGTTGCTTCTAAGGGTAAGTCTGTTGTAATCAGTATTCTTATAACTGGTGTAAGGATTATCTTCCAATCGATAATTCTCAGAGAGGAGTACCATTCTTAAAATAAAAAGCCAACAAACAGACCAGTTAAAAAAAAAAAAAGAGCCATCTCCCCCAATGCAACCTTTTTGTTAATGTGAGATGACAAGTCCTCTCACTTAAGGACAGTGAAGATTTTACTATAGATCATTTTTATATTCAGAAATACAACTATAATAAAATCCTCATTAGGCTATAATATGGTAACATCTCTGCAGTAATTAAATGTGTTAGGATGAACTTTCATAGCCCCGGGACATTTTTAGTTTGGGGCTATTTAAAATTACATTTTAAGAGAGGTGTAAAACCAGCCACTGCAGCTGCACTATATAACTAAACCTGTGTGAGACCATTATTTTAGTTCTTTTCAAGCAAAGCAGAAATGTTGGTCCTGTATCAGAAACTTTTCCTTAGCTATAAAGATTAGTTTAGCCTTTCTGAATGATGAAGGCAAAGGAATATTGGGGAGTCCTGAAGCTGAGAGTTTTTTCCTCTGTACATTCCAAATATTTCAACCCCAACTCTTTTCCTCAAGTGATACGTATTTAAAGAAATGAAAACCCAAGACACAACAATATAGTTTTTTTAATTTCTTGAACACAGAAAATAGCTTCTATACACCACAAAGGTACTTTTTTTTTTTTTTTGAGAGAGAGAGAGAGAGAGAGTGCAAGTGAGCAAGGGACAGAGAGTGAGGGAGAGCAAGAGAGAATCCCATGAGAGGCAGAGAGAGAGAGAAGCGAAGTTCACTTGAAGCAGGGCTCAAATTCACCCAAAGCAGATCTTGAATTCACAAACCATGAGACAGTGACCTGAGCTGAAGTCAGACCCTTAACCAGCTAAGCCACACAAACACCCTGCAAAGTTATCTTCTTCAATATCTTTCTTGGTTTGGTGTGAGTTCTGTGATTCATTTTGGAAGCTCATGCCTCTGGGTGCTTGCAGAAGAAACCATCACACATTTAGAGCGAAGATGAATAGTAATCCGTGTGCTAGTGATATGTCTTGTGGATCAGCTAAGATGCCTACTCTGCTACTGACAAAAACAAAGAGTTTATCAGAAGTTTACATTTGAGGATCATTTAGTTCCCCCAAAAGGAGTTCATTCATCACCAGGACAAAACCAGAATTCCTTGGCCCCTAGTGTTATGGTTTATCATTCCATTGAGAAGGTAAGTAGAGAGAGACAGCAGTTACAAGTAAAACAGGTTAACAAGAGATTCTTAATGATAGAGAACAAACTGAGGTTTGATGGAGAGAGGTGGGCTAGATAGGAGATAGATAATAAGGAGGGCACTTGTGATGTGCACTGAGTATTATATATAAGTGATGAATTCTACTCCTGAAACCAATATTGCACTGTCTGTTAACTAAATGAAATTAAAATAAATAGGGGTCTGGGTGTCTGGTTAGTTAAACATCTGACTTTTGGTTTTGACTCATGTCATAATCTCATGGTTCAAGGATCAAGACCCACATTGGGCTCCGTACTAACAAGTGCTAAGCCTGTTTGCGATTCTCTTGCCCTCTCTCTCTCTACTCCTCCTATGCTCTCTTGCTCTTTCTCTCTCTCTCTCTCTCTTTCTGTATCCTTCTCTCTCAATCTCAAAATAAATAAATGAGTAAATATTTAAAAAGTAAACACAGGGGCGCCTGGGTGGCTCAGTCAGTTAAGCGGCCGACTTTGGCTCAGGTCATGATCTCACAGTTTGTGGGTTCGAGCCCCATGTCAGGCTCTGTGCTGACAGCTCAGAGATGGAGCCTGCTTTGGATTCTGTGTCTCCCTCTCTCTCTCTGCCCCTTCACTGCTCATGCTCTGTCTCTCTCTCAAAAATAAACATTAAAAAAAAAATTTAAAAAGTAAACACAAAATTAATAATTTAAGTAAATGTGTTTATAATTTTCATATCATGGGGCTCCTTCTGGCTGGCCCTTTTGGAGGAGCATGAGACTTTTTCCCTCAGGGTTGTGAGTTTGAGCCCAACGTTGGGTGTAGAGATTCCTTTATTTATTAATTTTTTTTAAAGAGGCTCTTTAAAAAAATTTTTTTTTACATTTATTTAGTTTTGAGAAACGGAGACAGACAGCACAAATGGGGTAGGAACAGAGAGAGAGGAAGGCACAGAATCCAAAGCTGGTTCCAGTCTCCAGGTTCTGAGCTGTCAGCACAGAGCCCGACGTGGGGCTCGAACTTAGAAACCGTGAGATCATGATCTGAGCCGAGATTGGACACTTAACGGACTGTGCCACCCATGTGTCTCAAGTTTACTTTAAATAAATAATTTTTAAAAATATAAAGATGCCTGGGTGGCTCATTCAGTTAAGCCTCTCTCCTTTTCTCCCTCTTTCTCTACCTCCCCCCTGCGGTCTTTCACACATGCACATGCATGTCTGTGCACTTTGTATCTCTCAAAAATACATAAACTTTAAAAAAAATACATCTCACTTAAACACTCATCCTTAAAAACATCTGGCTAAAGTGCCAGCTTGCCCATGAAACTAAAGCTATGATGACGAGTGTCCCTTGAGTAGTTTTTACATCAGTAGTCTGTAAAGTAGGAGATAATCTTTTGAGGTATGAGAAGAAAATATTGGCATGCCTAAAAATATTTGTGAAATGTTATTTAATATAACTTCCAAGTTTATTTTTCTGAGTGTCCATTTCATATACATAATAGTCCAGTGTTTTACATAGGGGTTGTATTAAATCTGGATCTAGTCAGAAAATAGAAACCACACATTAATTTAAAGAGGGAAGTTAAAGAATTAATTATGATAAGAAATTAGAACAATGAAAGTTTGACTAATAAGAAGTTATGCTTTTTGTTTTTAATTTTTTTTATGTTTTTATTTATTTTAGAGAGACAGAGACGGCATGAGCAGGGGAGGGTCAGAGAGAGAGGGAGACACAGAATCCGAAGACAGGCTGCAGGCTCTGAGCTAGCTGTCAGCACAGAGCCTGATGCGGGGCTCGAACCCACAAACGTGAGATCATGACCTGAGCCGAAGTCGGACGCTTAACTGACTGAGCCACCCAGGCGCCCCTAAAAAGTTATTCGTAATTCTGAGGAATATAGGAATAGGACACAGAAGGAGCAACCACCCTTAGAACTGAGACAGCACCCCAGGAAGGGGGGACCCCAGGACTGAGATCTAGACCTTGTTGAAAAGGGTACACACAGTGTGGCTCACTGGATGACATAGAAATAGCCATGGGGTTGTGTTAGCAGCACTCGTTGATCTGTCCTCTTGCATATGGAGGAAAGCTGTTTGGGGGAGGTTTTCTGGGGGCACTCTGCTACTCACCCCTCTGTAGAGGGAAGCTGCTTTGTTCGTTTGGCAGTGAAGAAACTGCCCACAATTGCAGTAACCTGTTGCCAAAGAAGCTGAGATACTGCAGGAGGTGTGCTGGGCAAGCAAGCTGGGAACTGGGAAGCAGAAGTCTTCTTCCTATAGTGTTTCTCCAGCAGTCTCTATTGTCAGAGCTTCAGCTGGCAAAAGAATAATACAAATATATATATTTATATGTATTTTTTTGAAAGCGGGTACAAATGAGTGAGGGGCGGGGGGAGAGAGAAGGAGAGGGAGAGGGAGAGAGGGAGAAAGACAAAGAGAATCCCACAGGAAGCAAGGAGAAGGAATGAGAGAGAAGCAGGCTAACTCAAAGTGGGCCTTGAGCTCATGAGCTGTGAATCAGCACTGGAGCTGGAATCAGATGCTTTAACCCACTGAGCCACACAGGCACCTCCAAAAGGACAATATTTAAAGACCTAGATCTGTTTTCTCAGAGAAGGCAAAAAGGGTGAGCTTGGAATAAATTGACAATAGGCTAAGTTAAATGCTTTTTTGGCACTGTTCAAGGGAATTGGTAGTGGTCCACAGTAATAGAAATGTTGGAGACCTGGTCTTTTCAGTGAGTTTATAAACTTTTTGAAGGCATTTAACAGTTTGAAAGACCTCTGTTACAGTAAAAACATTTTTTTAACTTTTCTGTATATTTTATATTTTATACTCACTGAAAATACCATCTCATAAAGACCCCTTCATTGTATTACCAGTGTTCCCCACATCTACCCCAGAGGAGAGTGAGGACTGTCTCATTCCCTTCTTTAAGTACCTAGGGCTTAATTAATTAGCACAGTGCCTATTACATGGTGTGTTTTCTTAATGTTTATTTATTTAGAGAGGGACAGAGAGAAAGTGCGCATGAGTGAGGGAGTAGCAGAAAGAGAAAATCCCAAGCAGGCTCTGAGCTACCACCACAGAGCCTGAAGTGGGCTCAATCCCATGAATTGTGAGATGATGTACATGGTGATATTAAAGAGTGAATAAAATGAGCAGGATGGTACTCTTTACTTGGTTAGCAGTGTAGGACCTAATGCCATATTCTGTATACCTCAGACTACATTTTGATTTTTGTTACAGTTTAGTTTTTTTCTTTTTTTTTTTAATTTTTTAATGTTTTATTGTTGAGACAGAGACAGAGCATGAGCGAGGAGGGGAAGAGAGAGAGGGAGACACAGAATCAGAGGCAGGCTCCAGGCTCTGAGCTGTCAGCACAGAGCCCGACGCGGGGCCCAAACCCACAAATCTGAGATCATGACTTGAGCTGAGGTCGGAGGCTTAACCAACTGAGCCACCCAGGCACCCCTAGTTTTTCTTATTAAGTTTATAGTATTATTATATAACTGTTACAGAACACCTTGAAATACCTGTGTCTTTGTCTCTTTCAGGTTCCTTTTTTGCCAGGAGATTCAGACCTTGATCAACTAACAAGAATATTTGAAACTTTGGGCACGCCAACTGAGGAACAGTGGCCTGTAAGCCTTCAAACATGTTCTTTAAAATGTAGTTAGGATTTGTCATGTTGTTGTCATGTAGGTTGCGGGGGACCAGCCCACGCACCAGAGTCTAAGGGTCCCTGAGTAGGGGGTTGGTGTCAGCAAAGTATCTATAAGAAAGAAGACAGACAAAGTGAATGGTGGAAAGTTTGCACTTTACTGTGATGCTTAGGATCTTTATATACCATAGGTGATTACATCATTTTTCTAATGATTAGATTGCTTGTAACTTCCAGAAAAAATTATTATTTTCATGGTAGCAAAAACAGAAAATCAAAACAGAAACGAGGTACAATACAGAAGATCAAAAAACATAATTCATCACTCAAAATACATCAGCAGGGGTTTGTTTTATGTGTAAGTAATATTATTAACCGAAGCTTATGACAAGGCTACTTTTTTTTTTAAAGGTGAACATGATGATTTACGGGTGAAGTGCCTCTGACCAGGAAGGGAGTTTCAATCTGAAAATTTGCCCACTCACCGAAACTAATTAAAGGTCATAGATAACTCCAGTCTCTAATCCATTATGATCAAGAGGTCATGCGCACATTCTCTAAAACAAAGGAAAGCAGGACCCAACAAGCCATATGACACTTTACGCTCAGTCTCCCAGGAGAGCGACTCAATCCCAATCCTCAACTGAGGGACCTCACTTGCACCAGGGTCACACTTTCCAGACAAGCTGGAGATATGCGCGTTCCTCTTGGTGACTTACAGTGGGATCTCAACAGGCCTTTTGGCTGAATAGGCCCCTACATTAGGTATTTCTTAAAGAAATATATTCGTGTCTTAATTTACTAGTAGTAAAGTTTACAGGAAGTAGAAAGTTAAAATTGTCCATTATCCACCTCCTGTATCCAAGTTGCCCTTCCTTCCTCCCAGTAGTTCCCGTTGCAGGGGTAACCACTGTCCGTGTGGTGCGAACCTTGCTGTGAAGACACATATGCTCACACAGTTACATATTTTATCTTTTCTTTAATAAAAATAGGATCATGCCATGTAATTTGTTTGCAACCAACTGATCTTTTTACTTAATATTAATAACTGACCTTTTTTTCCTCCTAACCTTTTTCTTTTTAACAACTGCATGATGTGATATTTTATGGCTATTTCATGTTTGTTCATCAACATCTTGGTGGATTTAGGGTATATTTGTAGAATTTTTACTAATAGATATCTCAGTATTATGAATATTTTTAATCCATTACATTGTATACCAAAAAAACTTAACTCTTGAGTAAAATTTATACCAATTTAAGTTGCTAAATTTATATATTGTAGTTTAGTAATATAATCTCACTTGTTTATTCTTAAATTAATATTGTAAGCCTTTAGATTTTCCTTCCTCTTATAGCCCCATCTCCTGGAGAATAAAATACTAGAAAACCTAAATTTTAATCAGACTACATTCTGGTTAAAGCTGATAAAATTATCTGAAGCTGAAATTTAGTGGAAGGAGTTCCATATGCTCTATTACTTCCTCAACTTTCTAATTAAAAATTTGCATATATGCTCATTGTAAAACCTGCTTTAGTAGCTATCATACACATTATACACCATTAATGACAGACTTTTCATAAATTATATTTCATTCTTCCCAAAATCCTATGAAGTAGGTACTGTTAGTCCCAGTTTATGTGAGATAAGTGAAGTTTACTGAGGATAAATACCTTACCCAAAAGCTACACAGTGTCAGAGCTAGGAGTGCAGTGTGGATCTGTCTGACTCTAGAGCTATGTTGTTATTCTCTACAGTCCTTTTCTCTTAGATATGATTTTCTTTTTTCCCTCCTTAGACATGATCTTGTCTTCTTTTTTAAATTGCTTTAATGTTTGTTTATTGTTGAGAGTGAGACAGAGTCCAAGTAGAGGAGGAACAGAGAGAGGAAGACACATAAGCAGAAGTAGGCTCCAGGTTCCGAGCTGACAGCACAGAGCCCATTGTGGGGCTTGAACTCATGAGCTGTGAGATCATGACCTGACCTGAAGTCGAAATCTTTTTTTTAATTACTTTTTTAAATTTTTAAATAGTTTATTGTCAAATTGGTTTCCATACAATACCCAGTGCTCTTCCCCACAAGTGTGCTCCTCCATTACCACCACCTCTTTTCCCCCTCTGCCTCCCCCTTCAACCCTTGGTTCGTTTTCAGTATTCAATAGTCTCTCAGATTTTG
>NC_043705.1:49135406-49136905 GCF_006229205.1 Suricata suricatta
ACATTTAGGCTCCTTCCATGATTTGGCTAGTGTTGACAGTGCTGCTATGAACCTTGGGATACATGTGCCCCTGTGCATCAGCACTTCTGTATCCCTTGGGTAAATCCCTAGCAGTGCTATTGCTGGGTCATAGGGGAGTTCTATGGATAGTTTTTTGAGGAACCTCCACACTGTTTTCCAGAGTGGCTGCACCAGTTTACATTCCCACCAACAGTGTAGGAGGGTGCCCGTCTCTCCACACCCTCACCAGCGTCTGTAGTCTCTTAATTTGTTCATTTTAGCCACTCTGACCAGTGTGAGGTGGTATCTCAGTATGGTTTTGATTTGTATATCCCTGATGATGAGTGATGTTGAGCATCGTTTCATGTGCCTGTAGGCCATCTGGATGTCCTTTTTGGAGAAGTGTCTGTTCAGGTCTTCTGCCCATTTCTTCACTGGATTATTCATTTTTTGGGTATGGAGTTTGGTGAGTTCCTTGTAGATTTTGGATACTAGCTTTTTATCTGATATGTCATTTGCAACTATCTTTCCCATTCTGTCAGTTGCCTGTTAGTTTTCTTGATTGGTTCCTCTGTAGTGCAGAAGTTTTTTTTATCTTGATGAGGTCCCAAGAGTTCATTTTTGCTTTCATTTCCCTTGCCTTTGGGATGTGTCAAGTAGGGAATTATTGCGGTTGAGGTCAAGGAGGTTGTTTCCTACTTTCTCCTGGAGGGTTTTGTTGGTTTCCTGTCTCACATTCAGGTCCTTCAGCCATTTTGAGTTTATTTTTGTGTATGGTGTATGAAAGTGGTCTAGTTTCATTCTTCTGCATGTTGCTGACCAGTTCTCCCAGCACCACCTGCTAAAGAGGCAGTCTTTTTTCCATCGGATACTCTTTCCTGCTTTGTCAAAAATTAATTGGCTGTCCATTTGTGGGCCCAGTTCTGGGTTCTCTATTCTATTTCATTGGTCCATGTGTCTGTTTTTGTGCCACTGAAGTCGAATTCTTGACCAACTGAGCCACCCAGGCGCCCCAGACATGATTTTCTAAATAGTAATTGCTTTATTTATATTTTCCTTGGATTTTTGAAAATTAAACTTAGTTTGAGATTGTAGATTTTGGTTGTAAGAGATAGTTGAGATATTCCTTCAACTCTTTTCCCAGCTTCGTACAAAATTAGTACAGTGTCATGACCAGCATGCTGAGGTTGATAGGACTAACATACAGGGCATTATCAAGAAGATCCTATATGTTGCACTTTTTTAGCTATACCTACTTTTTTTCCACTCCACTCATTCTATTTTTTTTTTCTTTCTTTCTTTTTTTTTTTTTTTAATTTTTTTTATTTTTGAGAGACAGCGTGAGCAGGGAAGGGTAAGAGAGAGAGGGAGACACAGAATCCGAAACAGGCTCCAGGCTCTAAAGCTAGCTGTCAGCACAGAGCCTGATGCAGGGCTCAAACCCACGAACTGTGAGATCATGACCTGAGCCGAAGCCAGATTAACCGACTGAGCCACCC
>NC_043705.1:49137005-49176350 GCF_006229205.1 Suricata suricatta
TGGGTGGCTCAGTCGGTTAAGCCTCCGACTTCGGCTCAGGTCAGATCTCATGTTCGTGGGTTCGAGCCCCACATCAGGCTCTGTGCTGACAGCTAGCTCAGAGCCTGGAGCCTGCTTCAGATTCTGTGTCTCCCTCTCTCTCAGATACTCCCCTGCTCATGCTCGCTCGCTGTCTCTCTCTCTCTCTAAAATATATCAAAGCAGTAAGAAAATAAAATTTAAATTAAATTAAAAAAACAAAAAAACAACAACAAAAGCTCCTGTAAACATTAATATACAGGTTTTTGTTTGTTTGTTTTTTGTATAAAAATAAGCCTTTATTTCTCTAGGATAAATGCCTAGGAGAGCAGTTGCTGAGGCCTATGGTAGTTGTGTAGTTAATTTAAGGAACTGCCAATTTGTTTTTCAGACTGGCTGTGCCATTTTATATTCTTACCAGCCATATATGAGTAACTAATTTTCTCTGCATCCTCTCCAGCATTTGTTGTTGTCACTTTTTTATTTTAAGCATTCTGATGGTGTGTAGTGACAGTTCATTGTGATTTTAATTATCATTTCCCTAATAACTGATGGTGTTGAGTATCTGTTCATGGGCTTATTGGCCATATGTATATCTTTAGCTAAATGTCTCTGCATGTCTTTTTCCCATTTTTTAAATGCATTTTATTTTATTTTATTTTATTTTTTTAAAGTAATTCTTATACCTAACATGGAACTCAAACTCACTATCCTGAAATCAAGAGTCACATGGTCTACCCACTGAGCCAGCCAGGTCCCTATTTTGTAATTGGATTGTTTGGTTTTTCATTCTCATGAAGTCTATTTTATCAGTTTGTCCTTTTACAAATCATTCTTTTGATGTCAAGTGAAAGAACTCTGCCTAGCTCAAAGATTTTTCTGACAATTTTTTCCCTAAACATCTTATAGTTGTACATTTATCATTTCATTATGTGATTATTTTTTAGTTAATTTAAAAATTTTTTTAATGTTTTATTTATTTTTGAGAGAGAGAGAGACAGCGCGAGCAGGGGAGAGTCAGAGAGAGAGGAAGATACAAAATCTGAAGACAGGCTCCAGGCTCTGAGCTAGCTATTAGCACAGAGCCTGACATGGGGCTCAAACCCATGAACCAGGGGATCATGACCTGAGCCTAAGCTGGACACTCAATCAACTGAACCACCCAGGCACCCCTTGAGTTAATTTTTGTATGCGGTGTGGGACTTTGTCAGGTGTCATTTTTTGTTTTTATTTTTCTTGGCCTGTGTATGGTCTAATTATTTTAGCATTGTTGTTCAAAAGACTATCAATTAAATTGCACTCAGCAGCTGTACAGGGCAGTGGACTTTCCATCTGGAACTGTGGCCCAGTTTGTTCATAACCTTATGGAGAAGGCCTAGGTGCTGGTGAACACTGCTGTGACTTGAAGCCTTGATTGGCCACATTTTGGCACTATGCCACGGTTGAGCTTGTTCCTCTTATCCCTGCTTAGAGTCCTACAACTATTCAGAGCTTGGAAAAAATAGTCAAAAGAGTGCTCAAACATCTACTCAATGTTTTGGTGGCCACTGACATGTGGATGTAGTTTTATGTCTGTGAGATCCTAGGCAAGCATGGCATCATTGGCTATAATGTTTGAAGACCAGTCTTTAACATCTGTTTATATTTGGTTAATTATTTGAGTAGTCTTGGACCTGGTGTGATCAGACTGGTATTTGAATAAATTAAGACAGTGTATGAAAACAAAAGTCAGTTGGAATCTGTTTCTGGGTTCTGTCATGTGTTCCTTTGATCTATATCCCTTTGCTTGATAGCACAGTCTTAATTAAAGTAGCTATGCATTAAGTCTTTAAATCAGGTATATTGATTCCTCCGCTTTTGTTGTTTTTCAGAGTTGTTATAGCTGTTACATTCTTTTGCCCTCCCACATACATTTTAGATAATCTACACTGATTTTGTCAGAATTTTGGTAAGAATTACCCCATGTATCATTTTGAGAATTTGCATCCTTACGAAATTGAATGTTCAAATCCATGAACAAAACAGGTCTCATCATTTTTTTAAAGATTTTATTTTATTTTTAGTTTTTAAATTTTTTTGTGGGGGAAGGGCAGAGAGGGGGTACAGAGGATCTGAATCAGGCTCTATGCTGATGGCAGTGAGTCTGATGTGGTGCTTGAACTCACGAACCGCAAGATCATGACCTGAGCTGAAGTCAGGCATGCAACCAACTGAGCTACCCAGGTGCCCCTTAAAGATTTTATTTTTAAGTAGTTTCTACGCTCAGCTTGCATCTTGAATTTATAACCTTGAGATCAAGGGTTTTGCACTCCACCAACTAAGCCAAGCAGGCACCTCAGTTATGTAGCTTTTAGTATAAGTGTCCTACATGTTTTGTTAGATTTTCATGTATTTCAAAATTCTTTTTGAGTTATTCTAAGTGGCATTTTAAATTTCAGCATCCATATTTGTCTCTGGCATATAGAACCACAGTTAATTTTTGTATCTTTATCCTATACCCTCTAACCTTATTCTACTCAGTAATTTTAGGACTTTTTAAATAGATTGCTTGAAATTTTCTGCATAGTCATTTGACAATTTTAGTTCTTCATTTGAGCTCTGTATGACTTTCAGTCTTTAAATTTGAATTATAAATATTTTTACAGGACATGTGTAGTCTTCCAGATTTCGTGACATTTAAGAGTTTTCCTGGAATCCCGTTACAACACATCTTCATTGCGGCAGGAGACGACTTGCTAGATCTCATACAAGGCTTGTTCTTATTTAACCCATGTACTCGAATTACAGCTACACAGGTATTTTAGCACATCTTTTTTATATTAGGAAATATGAGGATAATCTGAACTCTGACACTGATAAAATAAAAACAGAATTCAAAAGGTTTTCTGACATTCTTTAAATACTGTAAAGATGTGTTTTTGTTTTAAGGAAGTATAAGTTTTATTTTATACCTAAGCTACAAGCCCCATTCAGACTGGTATTAAATTATATCATGCATACGCAACAAGAGAGTTTACTTTTGTTTAGGAACATGTAAATACATATTTATTTCATAATTAATTGGCTTTCAAGTAGTTTACCTAGAGAAGGAAAAAATAAGAATGGCTCCATACTTGTTAAGATAAGATTTCAGTTAATGCCAAGCCTAATGCCAAAAGTGTTTTGTTTTTTTCCCCCATGAAATGCAGTCTTGATGTGCATGCTGATCATTGTCATAGTCAGAAAGTGATAACGGGGAGAAAATAGTATAGTTCTTTTTCTTTCTTAAATATTTTATTTTATTGCATTTATTTATTTTAATGTTTATTTATTTATTTATTTTTGAGAGAGAGAGAGAAGTTGAGCAAGGAAGGGGCAGAGAGAGAGGGAGATACAGAATCCGAAGCAGGCTTCAGACTCCATACTGTCAACACAGAGCTTGATGTAGGGTTAGAAGTCATAGACTGCAAGATTATGATCTGAGCTGAAGTTAGATGCTTAACCAAGTGGGCCACATGGGCATCCCAGATTTTATTTTTAAAGTTTATTTATTTTATTTATTTTTTGCACTTTACTTTTTTTTAAGTTTATTTATTTTGATAGAATGGGGGGAGGGGTAGAGAGAAAGAGGAAGAGAGGGAGAATCCCAAGCAGGCTCCCCACTGTCAGCACACAAGGACTCGAACTCCTGAACCATTAGATAATGTCCTGAGCCAAAGGCAAAAGTCAGAGAGTCAACCAGGTGAGTCACTCAGGTGCTCCAAAGTTTCTTAATTTTAGAGGTGAGGCCAGGAGAGAGGGAGGGGTAGAGAGAGAATCCCAAGCAGGCTTGGTGCTGCCAGCTCAGAGCCCGACGTGGGGCTTGATCCCACAGACTGTGAGATTGTGACCTGAGCTGAAATCAAGAGTTGGCCACTTGACTGAGTCACCCAGTCATCCCTAAAGATTTTATATTTAAGTGATCTGTCCAGTGTGGGGCTTGAACTGACAGCCGTGAGATCAAGAGTCACATACCCTTCCAACTGAGTCAGCCAGGAATCCTGAAAATAGAATACAACTGTATGGTTACAAGAGATTGAAAGTATACTCTGAATAGGACAAACATCAATATAGACCCTAACTTAAGGGAAGTAAGAATCAAACTCAAGATTAAGAAGACCAAGAAAATCTGCTTCTCTAAAAGAAAGAAGAAATTCTGTCCAACACAAAAACAAAAGATCTGTACATTTGAAAGAAAAAAGTCCAATACTAGCACAAAACAATAAAAGGATAGTGTCACAAATACTTAAAATTGGGGCTGGGAGGGATGCCTGGGTGTCTCT
The DNA here is from genome assembly GCF_006229205.1 of Suricata suricatta. Taxonomy (NCBI): domain Eukaryota; kingdom Metazoa; phylum Chordata; class Mammalia; order Carnivora; family Herpestidae; genus Suricata; species Suricata suricatta. The sequence continues at coordinate 49,141,325 of NC_043705.1, forward strand.
GGGTTGAACATCCGATTTTAGCTCACACGATTTTACGGTTTGTGGGTTTGAGCCCCATGTCAGGCTCTCTGATGACAGCTTAGGACCTAGAGCCTGCTTGGGATTCTGTGTCTCCTTGTCTCTCGGCCCCTCCCCTGCTCGAGCTCTGTCTCTCTTGCTTAAAAATAAACATTAAAAAAAACTTTTTTTTTTTAAATTTTTTAATGGTTTTATTTATTTTTGATACAGAGAGAGACAGAGCATGAGAGGGGGAGGGGCAGAGAGAGAAGGAGACACAGAACTGGAAGCAGGCTCCAGGCTCCGAGCTAGCTGTCAGCACAGAGCCTGACGCGGGGCTCGAACCCACGAACGTGAGATCTGACCTGAGATGAAGTCAGAGACTTAACCGACTGAGCCACCCAGGCGCCCCAAAAAAAACTTTTTTTTAATTGGGGCAGGGAAGTGCAGAAATGCAACACTGTACAATGATTTGGCTTCATAAAGTAAGACCCTGATTACAATGAAATGTCACAAGTCTTCATATCTAACAAAACATGTTAATGATGTTAATGTACAATATACCAAGGATACAAAATAGATATTTTTTACTTAAGTTTATTATAGACTACCAAATCATTGTTTAATGCATTTACTTCTATAGGCCCTCTCTTTTTTTTTTTCAAAGCCAAAAAGCAAGGGTCGTTTATTGCAGGTTCGAACCCGGGCCTCTGCTCACTCCAAGCTGGTGGAACGGAGAGAGCCAGAGAGCCTAGGCCTTCTCTTTTTGGCAGTGCATGTTACCTTAATACACACAGGCTAGATATGTTACTATTAGAAGTACTCTTCTAATTTCAAACAAGTACGTCATCATTACCTGTCCACCCATACACATATACATACTACCTCCCTCAAAAGAGGTTTGAGAGACCCTCTAGAAAGTTGTTTTCATTAATAATACAAATCACAATTTATAGAAAAATACTAGTGACAAATTACTTGGGTTGTGTTTTGTTAGACTTTTTTTTAAGTTTTTTTTTGAGAGTGTGCATGCAAGCCAGGGAGGGGCAGAGGGAAAGAAAGAAAATCTGAAGCAGGCTTCCAGGCTCTGAGCCATTAGCATGGAGCCCAATGCGAGGCTCGAACCCACAAACCTGAGAGCATGACCTGAGCTGAAGTCGGCCTCTTAACCAACTGAGCCACCCAGATGGCCCAGAATGAATTTTTAAAAATGATTTTTGACTCCTGGATATCTTTCTTAAAGTGGGAATGAGACAGTCTCCCTTTCTTAGATCTCTGATAGCTCAGGATTAGCTAAATTTACTAATGGAATTGCTGACTTGGAAGCATACTTTAGAAATGCAACTCTTTCAAAGTAAGGAATCTTTAAATCATCACTGCAAATAATATGATGTCGTGGGAGAAAATGCTTGAAAAGTTTATACGAATTTATGTTCCTAAAAGGTTAACCAAAAGGAATTATTGTGCCTATTGAACTGTATTATGATGCAAATAAAGTATGAACTTGACAAATTCATCATTTAGAATAAAACTTCTTATTGGAATTCAGGACCAAAGTAAAGAATGTATATGTCATAGAACATTGAATAGGTAGTATGTAGAAATAACCTTGTGCAGTTCTTTCCCAGTAAAATTTTTAATAATTCATGGTAGGTTGTTAGATTTTAATACATTGTTACCAGCCTGTTGCATTTTTTAAACAACTTTTATTAAAAGAATCTGTATTTGTAGGATTCAAAATTTGAATACATATAGATGTTGTGACAAACTTTGACTTTCTTTTTAAGCAAGTTTCTGTCTTTACACATTGAACTATAGAGCTCCTTATAAATAGAGTTGAATTATATATACATGTCTTAACCAAGGATATTTCATATTTAGTATAGGCTGTTCAAATGTAGAAAAATTCCAAGGGAAGTCTCTTTTTCTTAAGGTAATGAAATTTACAGCCAATCTTAAACTGTTAATATATTTCTTTGTTGTAATTTGCTTGTCCAAATTCTTGAGATTAATTTCGTGTTGGAAATGGGGCATTCACATAGTGTTTTTAATGTTCCCAACAATTGTGGAGTTTTGATTTTCTTAAAGTTTAGAGAAACCCTACTTTCTTATCTTTTTTTTAAAGGCATTAAAAACTAAATATTTCAGTAATCGGCCAGGGCCAACACCTGGGTGTCAGCTGCCAAGACCAAACTGTCCATTGGAAACTTTAAAGGAGCAGTCAAATCCATCTGTAGCAACAAAACGGAAGCGAACACAGGCCTTGGAACAAGGTAAAACTTTCATTTTCATAAGAAATGAAATGGATTCTGAAAACGCCAAGGAGGTAATGTATGGCTAGTGACTAAGGGGCAGCTAAGAAATGTAGACTGTGAGTTGTTTGCTTTTCTTAAGTGTACAGTAGAGAATATTTTAGCAATATTTGTTTCCATTGAAAATAATTAAATCAAGCCTTTTAAAAGACATGGGCACTTTCGAGTATACCTCAGAATTGCAAGAAATATGAATATGTACCTTATTTTCTTCATAGATTTTTATTGGGATACTATATGCTTAATGTTTAACAAGTGCTATTAGCAAATCAAAGCCAGTAAAATGTATTGGATGTAGTTGGATGCAATGATTCATTAGAATTGCCATAAGATTAAATGTGAACAACCTCATGTTTTTTTCACCTAGGAGGATTACCCAAGAAGCTAATTTTTTAGTTACAAAGATCACTGGACAGTATTTTACTACTGAAGGAAATAGTCCAAAAAGCAAATAATGGAAAAATAGTAAATGTTAAGTAAATGCTGTAGAAGGAATTTGTAAATATTCTATACGTGTAAAATATGTAAAACTGGATTATTTTTATTAAATGTATTTTAAAACAAACTTAATTCTGATTTTTCTGATTAGAGTGTAAAAGTAAGATTAAATTCAATTCTCTGAAATGTAGAATTGAAAATTTATTAAGGAAACCTTAATAAAAATAATCATCAGTTATTTTGAGACCTGACCCATATAGCTTCACAGATTTATAGTAGCAGGGGTAGTTTTTAAAAATGGAAGCAGTAGTAGTAATGTAGTATTTACCTACTGCCTAGAGTTAACAAATGTTAATATACTAAGTAGGAAAAAAAGAAGAAAAAATTACAAATGAAATTGAAGTTCCTTTAATATGCCATTCTATTCTTTTCCTTTTTGGTTTCCCAAAAGGGAAGTGACTCTCAGGAAATGAGTATCTTTCCATGATTTTATAGTGCTATTTTATAAAAATGCATGTAGTAATATACAGTATTGTCTGGGGTCTCAAGTTCTATATGAATGATAGGGTATCTCATATAATTTTTTTTCTCAAAACTTTATTTCTTCCATGTTAATACATATATATCTAGTTTGACAGCCATCTAATACATAAAAATGCATGTAAGATCTTATGTAAACAGCACTACATTCTTATGCGTTATTTATGGACTCTTATTTTTCTTTCCTGTTTAACACATAAGTGTAGCAGTATAAAGTAATACAAATTTACTTGCTCAGTTTTATAAGCCAGATATCTGATGTGGCTCAACAGTGGTTTCCATATAGGTCAAAATCAAGGTGTCAGTTGAACTGGACTCTTCTCTGAGTTTCTAGAGAAGAACCTGCTTCCATGCTTATTCAGTAAATGTGATTTTAATGCACATGCTTCCTCTCTTTGTTAGCTGTCCACCAGGGCTTTACCCAGCTTCCTCGGTCCATATGCCTTGTCACATGGCATTCTCCATCTATAAGCCAGCAACTACACTTAGAATCCTTTTGGTTTTCTTATCTGCTACCAAGAAGAGAAATCTGCTGTTTAAAAAAACAAAAACAAAACCCTCACCTGATTGGATTATCCATATATTAAGGTCAATTTACTTAGGACTTACATCTCTGTAGCATGCTATAACTAGATTAGTGCTTAAATAATCAGATGGGAATCATAAAGTGTGCATTTTCAATTGGTGTTGATATTGCCATATTTCCACAATGTACTTTATCACTTTACACTCCCAGTAGCTGTTCAGTTCTTAAAAATTTAACCACCCCATTCTGCCCCACCCCACCCCACCCCAGGTGCCTGGTTGGATCAGTCAGTTAAGCATCTAACTCTTTAATTCAGCTCAGTTTTGATCTCAGGGTGGTGAATTCAAGCCCTACACTGGGTTCCATGCTGGACGTGAAGTGTACTTAAAAAAAAAAAGAACTGCTTACCTTACACCATATGTCAAAACTAACTCAAATTAGATCAAAGATACAAGACCTAAAACTATAACTCTTAAAAGAAAATATAGGGGAGAAGCTTCATGATATTAGATTTGGCAAGGACTTCTGGATATGACTGCAAAACACAGGCAAGGAGGGAGGCATTGGGCATCTGAGTGGCTCAGTGGGTTAAGGGTCTGACTCTTGATTTTGGCTCAGGTCATGATGGGTCATGAGATGGAGCCCTATGTTGGGTTCTGCACTGTGTGTGGAGCTTGCTTGAAATTCTCTCTCTCCCCCACCCCTCCCTCCCTGCCCCTTGCCCCTTGCTTGTGTGCTCACTCTCTCTCTCAAAAAAAAAAAAAAGACAAATTGGACTACATCAAGATTTAAAACTTGTATTTATCAAAGGAGTGTTAAGCAACAGAGTGAGAAGAACAGAGGAATAAATTTGCAAATCATACACCTGATAAGATAGCTCAAGAATAAAAAAATATTAAAAAGTGGGCAAAGGAATAGACATTTCATCAAAAATGATCTAGAAATGGCCAGTAAGCACATAAAAGAAACTCAGCATCACTAATCATTAGGGAAATGCAAGTCAAAACCACAGTGACATATCCCCTTAATATATGTTAGGATCACTACTATCTAAATTTTAAAAATCCTAGAAAGTAATGTGTGTTGGTAAGGATGTGGAGAAATTAGGAGCCTTGTGCACTATTGGTTAGAATTTAAAATGGTGTAGCTGCTATGGAAAACTGTAGTCTTTGCTTAAAAAGTTTTAAGAGGCGCCTAGGTGACTCAGTTAAGCGTCCAGCTTCGGCTCAGGTCACGATCTAACGGTTGGTGGGTTCGAGCCCCGTGTCAGGCTCTGTGCTGACACCTAGCTCTGAGCCTGGAGCCTGCTTCAGATTCTGTGTCTCCCTCTCTCTCTGACCCTCCCCTGCCCACGCTGTCTCTCTCTGTCTCTCAAAAATAAACAAAAAACATTTAAAAAATATAAAAAAAGAGTTTATACAAAGATTTAAAAGACATTTTCATATGATCTAGCAATTTCACGTCTGAGTTATATGCCCCCCAAATTGAATGCAGCTTCTCAAATAGACATGGTCATCAACACTGTATGAATGTATCTGTTTTGCCTCATCATCTCTAGCACTCACATAATCTTTGTGTTCTTTGCTAATTTGGTATCTCATTATTGTTTGCATTTTTAAAATTTCTGCTGTTGTTGAATAGTTCCTCAGATTTGCTCACCATATATAATCCCTTTTTTTTGTGAACTGTTGATCTAGATTCTTTGTCATTTGGGGAGTATTCCAAATTTTAGCAGTTCGTATGTATCTACATCTTATATAATACACGTGTATTATACACACATATTAAAATAGAACCTTTCTAGCTTTTATTATTTTTTTATACTTCCAACTTAGATATTATTGAACATACCCCAATCTTTCCTTTCCTTCTCTTTTATTTCATATTATGTTTTAATTCTGTGTATAGTCTTCATCATATTCCATTGACCTGCTGGTACCACACTATTGTAAATAATGTAGCTTTATATTACTATCAGGACAATACATTTTAATGTCTAGTAACAGTAGTTCCTCATCATTACTCCTTTTTTCAAAATTTGCCAAGAGTTCATCTTTTATTTTATTATTTTCTTAAAGCGAACTAAATGCTCTTGCTTTAACACAACTCCAAATGGTTTATATTTTATATTGTTACTTCATTTTACTCTGTTGTTAGCTCATCTATTTCAGTAGTATTCAATGTAGCCATATGTCTTTTTTTTTTTTTTACTAGAGATCATAACAAGTTTTACAAAAACTTCTAAAACTTTTGACAATGTAATGCATTTCCTTTGACATAATCATGATGTTATTAATATAGTAACGTTCCAGAAGGTATTAAAGATTTTACTTCATGCCTTAAAATTCAGCATCAAAACCAAAGAAGTTAATTCAGTATGGTGTGAGTGCTAGAATTCTGTGTAGTTCTGTGTAGTTATAAAGGTAACTAGCAATGCTTTGAATATACTTCTGCCAAACCCCCACATAATAACCTTTTTATTGAAGTTAACATAAGGAAATTACTAGTTTTAACCTTTCTGTGGCAAATGAAAAATCCTGAAAAATAACAATAAAACAAGATACATATATTTCAAAAATTAACATTCACTCCTAAGCATTGTTAAATCTTAGAGCATTAATTTATATTGTTGCTTAAGCCAAAGATCCCTTTAGTCAATCAAAATAGTTTAATAATTTTTTCCTCAGAAATTATTTTTTTGTTTTTAAGATGTTGGCAAATCCTGAAAATTTCAGGAAGTATAGTAATTTATAAAATCCATCAACACAAAATATTAATAAATTTCCTATAGAAAATGTTTGTGTATTTGTTACCTTCTAAAACCTATAGAAATGCCTATAAAAAACATACAACTTCTGAAGATGTAGCAATATTTATACAATCCTTTTTTAAAGTATCTTAATATAAACGGCTCTCAGTTCTGATTTCAACGGATTTATCACCAAAACATGATATTTGATGGCAAAGAACAGGATCTTTTGAGAGTTGTTGTGCAGTTTTGAGGGTGCTGGTATGAACAAGGGCAGCCTGCAGAATTTAAACGGTGAACACTTGAAAACACAGGATCAGCCAGTAGAGGGAATTCTGAAGCTTTCCCCCAGGGGTTTTTTAATGGAAAATTGTCTTTTACAAGATTTTTTTCCTTATGCTCATTTGAGGTGGTGTCTTTTTCTTCTAATGCCCGAGCAAGCATGTAACTGACTTTTCTTTGGTGAGCCAGAGCTTCTTCCTTATCATTCAACTACAGGGACAACAATTAAAAATACACCAATTAGTCAATAAATCACAGAACAAGAGAGCTATAATCAGAAGAATTTTTCTCAGATGATGTTCTATCTTTCAATCTGTTACATCAATGTAAATAAGTTAATCTAGTGATCCCCAAATATTCTGCTACACATTACTGAGGACTTTTTTTTTAAAGGAAGAACAGAAAGCAACATTCCTTCTGCTGAAACTTTTGAGGTCATCTGAAGAGAGGAAAAACATATATACATGGTGTTTGTGTGTATATATGTATATAATATCAACATGTAATTATATCTGCAAGAAAATACTGAAGTTCTTTATAAGTGAACTTTTTAATATATTTATATGTGAATAAATGACTTTAACACTCTTGTATAGATAAGTATCTTCGTACAGCATGAATCTTTTAGTTTAGCCAAATATGAAATAGGGATAATGATTCAAGTATATAGTGTATGAGAAAGTTGCCTTGTATATTTTAAAAGTTCCTGAATAAGTAGAAGGTCTTGTCATGGACTGTATGTGTAAATGCAGATGACAGAGGTGCCTGCAGTTAATTACAGGGAGCCCCCTCTTTTCAGAGGTGAAGCTTTAAACTTGTACAGGAAGAACGTGGATGGGAGAAGTGGGAAGAGCATGCAGGGGATTTAAGGAGATGAAGATCAAAACTGGAGGATGGTACCTCAGCTGGGAAAAGGGCATAAAAGGCAAGTACAGAGTGCTGAAGAACTGAATTTTTTTAAAAAGTTGAATTAATAGGAAGCAAAAAGATTAGCTTAACCACAACCTCTAACAAAAGAAAGCAAAAACACTAACCAGCTCTGTTAGCATTTTAAAGACTTCCTGAGGATTATCCTGGTCTTCAGTCTTCTTAGAACTGTTTTCTGAAGGGAGCATACCCAACAGTTTCTGTCCTAAGGTCTTTTTACTTCCTTGTGATGGTAATCCTAAAATTGAACATGCAAATCCAACTGAAACATAAAAAAGACACTCCCTAATGTACTTGCAGGAAAATAGGTAAGTCTGAACCAAGGATAATTCATTTGTAAATCAATCAAGAGGTGGTTCTCTTCTGGAGAAGTCTGGTGAGTCAGGCATCACGGTGTACTGGGAAGAGAACACAGACTTTAGAGGCAGGATGGCAAATGGAGGTTGAGTGGGCCACAGTGTAAGGACCCAGAGCAGTGCCCTGCCTGCAGCTCTATTCCTCAGCTTCCAGTGATGGCTGCCTCGAGAGAGCACGTAGCTCACGTTACCAGATCATCTCAGTCTTCCAAAGGAAGCAGCAATCGAGATGTGTGTGTGAAATCTCCTGGTGTGAAATGTCAGCTGCTTAACAGATTATTTGACAATACTATGTAGGCCCAACAAAGGCCACAAGTGGTCTCAGAACCATGCAAATTCTGCATTAGAGCAGAAAGACCTGGACTTGAATCTTCATTTAGCCACTTACTCAGTGACGTTGGACAAGGTCTCTGAGCTTTGTTTCCTCATCTCTAAAGTGAAAATAATAGTATCCATGCCTCAGGATTGCTGTGCCATTAAATAATAGAGCACAGGGGCTGGGAGAAGGGAGTGAACAGTTAGTGTTTAATGGGTATAGTTTCTGTTTGGAAAGATGAAAAAAGTTCTGGAGATGGATGGTCGTGATAGTTGTACAACACTGTAAATGAAGTTAATGTCATTTGAAAATGGTTAAAATGGGGGATGTCTGGGTGCCCTAGTCGGTTAAGCACCTCTTGGTCTCAGCTTAGGTCTTGATCTCACAGCCATGAGTTCAAGTCCCACGTTGGGCATGAAGCCTACTTAAAATTAAAAATGGTTGAAATGGTAGGTTTTATGTATATTTTAGCACAACTAAAAAAACATCTAGCCCAGGTACCTACCTAATGTTTGTAAGTCCACATCTTGAAATGTGTACACTGATGATGTTCTTTATAGAAAGGATGCAGTTTTGTAGCAGAAGGTACAAAAATTGTGGATTTATACAAAGAAAACATCAAGAATGCCTTTGAAATGCTCTGCAGATGGTCTAATGGAAAACTGAGAACAGATAAAAGACAATTCCCTTTCCACCCAATCCTGATAAACCACAGCTACTGGGGCTCACTCACTGACCTCTTCCTCAAGCAACTGGGGCAGAAAGAAAAAAGACAGACAAGTTGATGTGCTCATTAGCTTTGATGAATGAATGAATCTACGTCTCCATTTGCAGTCTTAAAAAAAAAGGAAATATGCTTCTAATTTAATGCTCAGAACTCGTCTAAGCGGCCCTGTCAACAAGAAAAGTCAAATGTTTTCTAAGATGTTAACCACATACAAGAGACTGATCTGTGACAACATCTTGTACCTCTTCAGGTTACTGAAATACACGAATAAAATGAATCAGTCTTGTCACTAAGAAACTGACAAAGAGCTACTGACACTTGTATAGACTTGTAAAGGCCTTTCCGAGAAGAAGCAGTTATTTTAAATTCTGTTTCCAGTCTCTTCAGGGCCTTAATGGAAAATAAAGGTCTGGGGAGGCATATCTATCAAATCATATTTTTAGTGGAAAAGTTCTTGAGGTTTGTCATTAGCTAAGAAAGGCAGGAGTTCTAGAATATAAAATGAGTATGTATTCAAGTGCTGAAATGAATGTTTAATCTACCTCTTAGGAAAAACTCACTTTGTCTGTCTGGCACTACCCTTGTGGCCAATTTCCACACACAGTTGGGTGGTCTTCTATGCAGATATCCAAAAGTGTCAGGCTTTCATAAGATTGTTTTAACCATGCCTTCCCCTTTCTTTTCTTTGTCCCATAACTCTTCTCATCTTCCATCAAAACAAGCAATTAAGATTACATTTCCAAAGGTATTTGCCTTCAATTCACATCACAAAACACCATGGTTGTCCTCAAAGAGAACACCTTGAAAATTCAGCAATTCAGTTCCTATCAAGGTCTTAGCTTAGAAGAGGTATCTGAAGATGACCTTCACATTTGTGGTCCTTGAGAGAACTAGATATTAACATTTTCCATCAATTCCTAAAACCCTAAGTCTATGGACTGTTTGCTTATTTGTCTGGCAGAATCACCTACATGGAGTTGGACATTAGGGTTATACCTTCAGCTTTTATCAAGGGATTATTATAGATAATAACTATATAAATGCTGATTCTATATTTATCACAAATGATTGTTGGAGACTTAGACATTATATTAGCCAACATGATTTCTGTTGTCTCATGTCAGAAAACCATTTCAGAAGTTAATTTCAGGACAATATGGAATGCCTCCTTAAGAATCAGTGTTGAGAGTCATGTTTTCCTGTGATGCCCTGACTTCTACCTGATGAACAGTCTAACTACAGAAATCTTATAATATGCTTCTGTCAACTTTCATAGTTCTTGTTTTACTCCTTTTTTTATTATTCCAATACACTCATAACTTCTTACCATTTCACCAAAGAGGTACGTAAAGTTTAGAGGGATTCTCCCTCTCCCTCTCTGTCCTCTAACTCCCCACTAGTGTGCACACTCTGTCTCAAAATAAAAAAATTAAAAAAAAAATGTAAATGATAAAGTTGAGTAGTAAAAAAGGGGATTCTGTTATTTTATGATTTTGGTGATCTCAGTACCTCTTATGCAAATGTAACATCCAAGGACCCTTTCTTCCCATAGTTGCTAAATTTTGTAGTAAATCACCACTGTGATCTTGAATTATATTCTCCCTTGCATTTAACTGTGCATAATCAACTTTTGTTGTGACCAAAACCAACTAAAATTATACCTGATTATTGCCATTATAATTAATATTTACCATCCTCCTTAAGGTGCTTCCAATTTATCCATTTCGTAGCTTTTTTACACATTTTATCCGTTTGTGTCAATCTTAGTGCCTGGTCATTTTTCCTCATTAATTGTTGCTCAAATGCAATTCTGAATGCATCTGCCATTATGTAAGCTTCTTCTTTACTCTTCTGCAAAAGTCCCAACTAGTTTTGAAAGAAAGTTTGAGAGGTGTCAGATGAAAAACCAGAATAATTCTTGCCTGAATGCTGAGTCAGATTAGCAAATGTAGTCTTCCTGCCTAGCACAGATCTACAGTCTGATATGTTTCAACTGCTTAAACTAATTAGTACTTGCTGATTCCTCTCTGCAGTAGCTGCGCACTATGAACTAGGTTACCAGAAATTTCCCTCCCAGTGCCTGATCGTTCCTTGTTCATCCATTTCTTGGACCTCACCTCATTACCACAGACATCTGGCCAACAGATAAGAAGGGAGGATACCAAAGGCTGTATTCCAGTTCTGGCTTGGGCCATTTTAGACAGTATCACTGAAAATAGTTATGAATGTCACCTTTCAGATACATGCCTTAACTGACCCTGACTCTGATCTTTGTGATCTTATGCTTATCTTAATGAATTGCTAAGTTTTAGTTGTTATTTTCCCTATATCTGAAGACTTGAAATTCCGTACCTTCAATAAAGGTAAAATATTTTTTTAAATTGTGGCCCATGTTCTGTGTTTGTTATTAAAACCGTAATGGCAGCCGTCGTTTAAGTGCCAGCACCTGCATGGTACAGTGCTGAACATTAAATGTCTGCTGCTTCGATATCTGCACAGTAGCCCAATAACTACTTATTGTTCCCTGTGTAACGTAAGTGTTCAAACTCACACACCTAGAAAATACTAGAGCTGTGACTCTAACCGAAGTCTGGCTGGTACAAAGGTCCCTTCCAGTGTACCTTCCTATCTTTCTGCTAAGCTTCATGTTAATGTCCCCATTTATCAGTGTTGTGGATCCTACTGATTTTAAGCATGAGTTTTTTCCTCTAATTATTAATAGAGTAACTTGGGGGACCATTTATAGAGAAAAGAAATATAAACTTAGGAAATATTAATTATAAACTTAGGCAAACAACTTTATGTTGCCATAGTATCATGCCAAGTACTATTTGTATTTTGGAACCATGTAACTAAAATCTAGTTTATACGTTAATTCTATCACATAAAAGTAAGCATAAATTCCATAGCCTATGACTACTAAAACGAAGCTAATTATTACAGATATTTCCTTTTTATTAATAGGAAAAAAAGCTTTTAGTGTTTTGAAAGTACGGTACCTCCTGTTTGAGCTTAAGAAGCACTTTCCGAGCCGATGCTGCCATTTTGGCACAAGCACAGGGACTCCCTCCAGGACCGTGGCAAAGGCAGGCTCCGAGGACAGCTAGCTTTAAAATCCAAAAGCATTACTCAGTACCATTACTGAAGGTTACACTACCTAGCTGCACACAAACACAAGGGCACGCACACACACACACACACATACATGCACCTTTCTATTTGAGCATGCAATTCAAAGAAATTGGAAAGAGAAAACTAGAAGTTGAGAGGAAGATTTAAGGATCCAACTATAGATGAGGAAAGACTGTTAACTACTTGGAACAAAACCATAAAGGAGTTCTACCTTGATTCTTTTCCTTCTCCAAAACTTTTAAGTTGGCACCAGTTTCTATAGTCTGAATCCCTGCCAGGAACTTGAAGTAATATTAAAATCTACTGTGTCGATTTGGGACTGAGCTTAGCCTTGCTCCCAGCATTTACTCCTGCCAGCTCCCACCAGGGAGAGGTGCATGTTCAGAAATGATGAATTAATTTTAATGTGTCAGTGAGGAAAATAATCATGCCTCCATTTCTAAAAAAATACTTGTGATCATGTCATGTGAGACACGACTAACACAACTTATGCTAAGACTAAAAATAAGAAACTGGGCAGGAAGTGGCCAGCACATCTCCTAGTGTCCGAGAATGTCATGCATGGTGCCGGGAAGGTTGAGGAACTCTCCTGGGGAAACCGATGGGCCTTTCTTCCCCTCAGTCTCAAATTGCTAAGTACAGTGCTATTCTAGAACATGTCACGGACGATGATGGGGAAAAGGAAAGTAGAACATTTCCCTCTGGTTCAACTTTCATACCTGCTTACCTACCTCAAGACTTGAAACCTCTGTGAAACCACATTTATCATGGCACTTGTGTTCTTGAACTGCCATTTGCTGTTTGATGTCAGCCATGGCGAGGGCCTCCAAATACTGTTGATTTAAAACTAGGAAAGGCCAAAGAAGACTGTTAGTTATGAAGTCTAACTCCAGCCTCACCGAAACTACTAGTTACACCAACATCATACACTCACTTCTTAAAAGCAGCACATATACACCAACATTGCCTACCAAATCTGCCCCAGCCACAAAATCTGATAAAATAGTGGGTATCAAGTGAGATAACAGATATATAACATTAGCTGAAATGTTACTCTATTTAATGTGGAAGTATCTTAATTTTGTGTCCAAAGTCTGGTCTTCATTTATTCAAGGAAAATTTATAGGATTTTCAAAGACAGAATATAGAAATGCAAATTACTGCACTTGCTGGATAGTGAGAGCACCACCAGATGATGAGATCTCATATATTAATGCCAAATGTACCAGCTATCCAAACTCTCTTACACTTCTGTTTAGAGTTTTCACAAGCTCTCATCCATTTAGAACAAGAGGGGTCTGACTATCTCCTAGAGCAGAAAATAGTAACTTCTCCCCGACTTGTTGCAGAGTGAGGGATGTGGTTATCGGCCGCTGCTTTCCTGAATTAACCAAACACAAGGGAGTAAGAGGTGAAAGATCCCATCTTCTCTCATCACAGGTATGGAGAAGCGCCATTTTCTGTGTGTAGTTCTCACCCAAGAACTCTGCCACTATTCATTTACTACACTACAGAAAGTGCCCCTCTCAGGCCCATGGCCTGATTTAGAACTTAACTTTTTCTCCTTCAAGCCACTACTTTAAAAGTTTCTGCTAAGAAGGATGAATCAACACATCTCTTAAAATTATATAAAAAGTTGATGTCATCTTAATATTCTTAAAACATCTTGGGGGTACCTGAGTGGCTTAGTCAGTTAAGCGTCCAACTTCAGCTCAGGTCATGATCATGGTTCATGGGATCAAGCCCCACCTCAGGGTCTGTGCTGACATTGCAGAGTCTGCCTAGGGTTTCTCTCTCTCTCTCAATAAAAAATATTCTTTAAATATCTTAATATTCTTTTATTAACTTTTGTCATAAGATGACTCATTACCTAAGGTGTGTGTGTGTGTATACACACATATATGTAAAAAATTTCAAGTTTTTAATCAGTCAGTATCTGGGGCGCCTGGGTGGCTCAGTCTAAGTGTTCGGCTTCAGCTCAGGTCATGATCTCACAGTGCGTGGGTTTGGGCTCTGTGCTGACAGCTCAGAGCCTGGAGCCTGCTTCAGATTCTGAATCTCCCTCTCTGACCCTCCCCTGCTCGCACTGACTCTCTCTGTCTCTCAAAACAAAAAAACAAACCCATAATCAGTCAATATCTTGAAAAATCAAGAATATTAGTATTGGTAATAGAGTCACAAGACATTTTATGAGAGAAAATAATGTTGAATAATTATACAGTTATATACTTTTCCTACTAATGCCCCATAAAAATATATACTTAGGTTTCTCAAATATGAAGTGCTCTACCATTTTGTTTTACACTGAGTAGAAAAACTAAAGGATAAAGGGAGAATGGGGAGAAATGCTTAATGGATACAGGGTTCTACTTTGGAGTGATGAAAATCTTTTGGAACTAGAAAATTGCACAACATTGGGAATGTTATGAATTATTTACTTATGAATGGTTAATTTTGATATATGAATTTCATCTTACAATTTTTAGTTAAAAGAAACCTAAATGATGCATTTCTTGGAAGTATATTACTTAGAAATAATAGCGCTTTGTCTTTTGATATGTATATTCTTAACATAGGACACACTATTTAAAACTGATCCTTAAGGAATCATCAAAATAGCACTATTCACTTACGTGCATTTTCCGACTTCAGCATTTTAATTTCTTCTGTTTTCACATTCAAAGTTTCTTTGAGGACTGCATTTTCACAGTTTAGCCTGGAAAAAAGTACCCTCCAAATAACTAAGACATTAACATTTCATCGTTGAATGAGGATATTTGTATCCCATAATCAGAAAACAAAAACCCAGATAAAAATTTTCCTACTTCAAAACAATCTAGAACTTTTATGTGTCACAAAACAAAAACAATTTATAGTGTAGTAAGATTTTGGACATCCGCTTAATCCTTCTGTACAATTACTAAGAATCAGAAGGATCTCAAATTAAAAAATAAAAAATAACAAAAATGGGGGTGGCTGCTGGCTCAGTCAGTAGAGCATGCGACTCTTGATTTCAGGGTCATTAGTTCAAGCCTCATATTGGGTGTGGAGCATACTTAAAATAAAAAGTTAGGGGCGCCTGGGTGGCTCAGTTGAGCCCCTGACTCATGATCAGGTCAGATCTCACAGTTTGTGAGACTGAGCGCTGAGCGCCACCTGCACTGGGTTCTACACTGGCAGTGCTGAGCCTGCTTGGGATTCTTTCTTTTTCTCTCTCTCTCTGCCCCTCCGCTGCTCATGCTTTGCTGTCTGGTTCACTCTCTTTTTGTGCAGACTTGATAAGAAAACCTCTTTTGCCAGAGCTGCTTAGCTGAAAAATATCCTAAAAGGCAGTCTACTGGCAAGTGCAAATCTGTATTTGTGAATCAGAAATTTCTGGATTCTGTGCAATGAAAATAAAATACAAAAGCGAAGACATCACTACTAATTGGCATAAGTTAAGATTTATGACATTCTCTTGAGAAGGCACTTTCATGCATTGCTAGTAGGAATGCAAAGTGGTACTAGCCTTATAGATAAGATTTGATAACATCTAATGAATCTACATATGAATTGACCTTTTGATCCAGCAATTCTACTTTTAAGAATTTACACTAAAAGTACATCTCCCAACAACACAAAAACATATGTCAAAGCTGTTTACTGCAGACTGTTTATAACTGCAAGAATCTTGAAACAATCTAAGTGCCTACATACAGGGGGATGGTTGAATATACTACGGCACATCCACACAACAGAGTGGCTTCCTGGACATATTGTTCCATTGGAAAAACAGTGCAAAAGAATATGTACAGTCAGCTGTTCTCTGCTCTAAGAAGGAGAAATAAGAAAACAGACATATCTGCCAATTTGTGCAAACAGAAACAGGAAGGATAAATCAGAAAACAGACTGATTACAGATGGTGAGGGGAAGGAAAGATGGCAGGTTGGGAATGGGGTAGAGGGCATGGGGGGAGAATGACATTTCTGAGTATACCTCTCAGAATAGTTCAGTGTGTTACAAGGTCAAAAATAAACAAGATGAATAAGTAAATCAAGGATGGTGAAACAGCTCTGAAACAGAATGAATAGTATAATCACAGGAAGAGAAAAAAACTAGAGTAAGTTTTGAACTTTTGTTTTGACTGGATCCCCTCAGGCCAGAAACAAAACTGCGAACAAATACTGAACTCAAGTTAGCAGGTTTGATTTTGCAATTGTGTGTATTAGCAATTCTAAAGCTACTTTCTGCATATTCTATGACAGAACAAATAAGTAAACATTGGGTGAAAAGAGGCAGGTTTCTACTGAAAGTTACAAATGTGGAAAGGGGCAAGGCTCAAACGCACCCTGTGGTGGTGGTGTGCAAATGAAGATCCTGGCGTGTACTTGAGTTCTGAATGGAGAGTGGCTACGAGGTCGATGTGTATGTCAGTGTGTGTGTGTTTCCAGTCATCCTCCTCTCAGAGGACCTCTCAGCAGTGACTTCCACTAGCAATAAGCACACCCAGCACTAAGATCTTGACTTCTAAACACCATTCCCCACTAAAAGGCACAGGGATCCTTGGAGAGATGCCTAATATTGTGAGCATAATGGCCTATTGTATCTTGTACCAAAAAGCACAGAAGTGCTCCAGCAATAACAGGGAGGTGTCAGAAAGCCACCAGAGCCAGCTCGAAGGGACTCCATTGACCGAAGTTGAAAACTTTACGCAAAAAAGAAATGATAGTAACCAACTGAAAACTGCAAGAATCCATGAATCCATTTTGGTATAAACAAATGGGGAGGAAAAACACTCTTAAAGTAAAATGCCAGCAAATAAATGTAGAAAGAATAACAGAATTAGAAAATTAGCATTTGGCCACCATCATAATAATTCTGCTTCAGGCAGAATAAGCAGTGGATGTATAAACTAGTGGGTGAAAATCTGATAAATCACATAATCTCACAGCGTCTCCCCACCAGATGCTTATTCATCACAAGGGGGGAAATAATGGCTGTATAGTGGAAAATAAGGGCAGATACCACCCCTGAGCCATACAGTCCACATTCACACGCGAGGAACAGGACAAATCAACATTGCAGGCCCCCTCAGATGACGCACTGATAACACAACATTGTTTCAATGGTAATATTGCCCAAAATGCATAACCCGAATCTAATTCAGAAATACCAGACATCTCCAAGATAGGATATTACATATCCGCCCTGTCCTCAAAAAATGGCAAGGACAAAGAAGCACTGATAAATGTCCCAAATGTTCCCCTGCCTTCACCCTCCCTCACTCCTCATAACTGTTTCAGATCAAAGGGGACTGAAGTTTAGATGTGAAAACCAAATGCAATGCATGATTCTGGACTGGATCTTAGAACACGAGAATTCTTTTTTTTTTCTCTTTTGATGTAAGGCTATTATTACTAGGATAATTAGCAAATCTAAATAAGGGCTGTAGATTAAATAAGAGTATTAGGAGGCACCTGGGTGGCTCAGTTGGTTGAATGTCCGACTATTGGTTTTAGCTCAGGTCATGATCTCATGGCTTCATGGATTCAGAACCCCACGTCGGGCTCTGAGCTGGCAGCATGCAGCCTACTTAGGATTTTCTCTCTTTCTCTTTGCCCCTCCCACATTTTCTCTCTCAAATAAATAAACTTAAAAAAATAGTAAGAGTATTAGGTTAATGTCTTTTTTTTTAATTTTTTTAGTGTTTTATTTATTTTTGATACAGAGAGAGACAGAGCATGAGAGGGGGAGGGGCAGAGAGAGAAGGAGACACAGAACTAGAAGCAGGCTCCAGGCTCTGAGCTAGCTGTCAGCACAGAGCCCAACGCAGGGCTCGAAGCCACGAGCGTGAGATCTGACCTGAGCTGAAGTCGGAGGCCTAACCAATTGAGCCACCCAGGCACCTCTAGGTTAATGTCTTAATTTTGATCATTTTACTATGGTTGTTACGATAGAGTTATGTCCGAAGATCAAGAGAAAGATGCTTAAATCACTGAGCCACCCAGGTGCCCTGAGTATGTCCCATTTAAAAAAACACAAACTGAAGTATTTAGAATAATGAGGCCTTATATGCAACTTA
This sequence comes from Suricata suricatta, assembly GCF_006229205.1. Taxonomy (NCBI): domain Eukaryota; kingdom Metazoa; phylum Chordata; class Mammalia; order Carnivora; family Herpestidae; genus Suricata; species Suricata suricatta. Next base: position 49,159,689 of record NC_043705.1, read on the forward strand.
CTCTTAAATGGCTCAGATATCTATCTGTATCCATATATTTAACTACAAAGGAGACAGAATGTTAAAACAAATGTGGTAAAGAGTTCTACTTTTGAGAATCTTGGAGAAAGATACAGAGGAATTCTTTGTACTATTCTTGCAATTTAAAAAAATTTTTTTTTAATGTTTTATTTATTTTTGATACAGAGAGAGACAGAGCATGAGAGGGGGAGAGGCAGAGAGAGAAGGAGACACAGAACCGGAAGCAGGCTCCAGGCTCTGAGCCAGCTGTCAGCACAGAGCCTGACACGGGGCTCGAACCCACGAATGTGAGATCTGACCTGAGCCGAAGCCGGACGCTTAACCGACTGCGCCACCCAGGCGCCCCAATTCTTGCAATTTTTCTATACATGTTCAGTTATTTCAGATTAAAAGTTAATAATAAATTAAAAATTAGGCACTAAAGCCATCTATAATCCCCAATATCAAGTCAGTTTTTCAATGATTGACTTTATGTGTGTTATAATTTAAAGTTACTAAATAAATTCATACTAATTTATGAAAAGATGTTTGAAAAACAAATGCCAATGATAAAATAAGTTGGAAAACATGGCTTTTACATTGCTTTTTACAATTTTCTTTATGTTTATTTATTTTTTAAGAGAGAGAGGAAGAGAGAGATCCCAAGCAGGCTCCATCCTGTCAGCAGAGAGCATAACACGGGGCTCAAACCCATGAACCACAAGATTATGACCTGAGCTGAAACCAAGAGTCCCGTGCTTACCCAACTGAGCCACCCAAGCGCCCCTCAAGTTTTGTTGTTGCTGTTTTGTTTTTGGTTATTTTGAGAACGAGAGGGAGCAAATGAGCGAGGGGCACAGGGAGAGACAGAGAGAGGAAGTGCTCACTCAATGTGGGACTCAAACTCACCAACCAGGACATCATGACCTGAGCCAAAGTCAGATGTTTAACAATGGAGACATCCAGGTGCTCTCAAGTTTTTGTTATTCTTAAAATTTTTTTAGATGTTTTTTCATTTTTTGAAAGACAGAGAGAGACAGAATGTGAGTGACAGAGGGAAAGAGAGGGGGAGACAGAATCCAAAGCAGGCTCCAGGCATAGAGCCCAATGTATTGAACTCATAAACCTTGAGATCATGAGCTGAGCAGAGGTTAGTCACTTAACCAACTGAACCACCTAGGCGCCCACGTTTTTTTTTATTTTTAATGTTCATTTAATTTTGAGAGAGCACACCTGACAAGCAGGGGAGGGGCAGGGGAGTGTGTCAGCACAGAGCCCAATGCGGGGCTTGAACTCATGAACTGTGAGATCATGACCTGAGCTGAAGTCAGACGCTTAACCAACTGAGACACCTAGGTGCCCCTAAATTTTCTTTTTTTTATGTTTATTTTGAGAGAGAAATCATACAAACTTGAGCAGGGGAAGAGGAAAGCAGGGGTGGGAGGGGTGAGGGGGGGAGAACTCTAAGCAGGGCGATCTCACAGTCTCACAGCATAGAGCCTGATGTGGGGCTCAAACTTCCCAATAGTGAGATCATGACCCCAGCCAAAGTCAAGGGTTGGATGCTTAACAGACTGAAGCACTAAGGTGCCCCTTACATTGCTTTTTAAAATATAATTTATAGGGGAGCCCAGCTGGCTGAATCAGTTGGTAGTGAGTGCATGCAACTCTTGATCTCGGGGTTGTGAGTTCAAACCCTACTGTGGGCATTAAGCCTACTTAATAAATAAACAAAAATATAGTTTATATTAAAAAAAGATAATACAGAAAAAATGGAATAGTGAAGCAGGTAAGCAGTAAGAATTTTATAATATTCAGAGTTAGCTCACAGAAGGATAAAAGAAAACCTTAGCTACATTTAATTATACACACTTTATGGGGTGCCTAGCTGGCTCAGTCAGAAGAGCAGGTGACTCTTGATTTTGGAGTCATGAGTTCAAGCCCCATGTTGGGAGTAGAGATTACTTAAATATTAAAAAAATAAAAATATAAGTAAATAAATCACACACACTTTAAAGATTTCCAAAGAAAAACTACAGAACAAAAATATACAAACCTGTCAAATTTTTGGGTCCATGATTCTTCTATATTTTTAAATCTATTCTGATCAAATTCTATTTCCCATTGCAAGGCATTTATTTCCTATAGAAAGAAAATAGCACTTTTCATGGAAAATTACTACAAATAAATCACTTCAGGACACTGTGAAAAGCCGAAATACATCGTTTAATCATTTAATAGAAATAGATTAAAGAGAAACTAATCATTGTTCAAAAAGAGTCTGTGACATTTATAAACATGTACAATGTGCTTCTTTAGCACTCGCGAAAAGCTTTGCCAAAGCTTACTTATATAAGAAAAATTTCACATTGTTCAGCTTCAAAATTTGCTTCTCAGAACCTAGCTAGATTCCTCCTCGCCCCCACCCCCCACCTGCAGAATCCGTTCCTGGGAGTGTGAGCCCAGGACGCTGCCGTGAGGGCAGGTGCAGGAGGACCAGGGAGAAGACCTTCCAAGGAGATTCCTTACTACCGTTTTAGTGATGATGGGGTGGCCAGCGGGAGGCAGGCTCTGCCAGGCAAGCAGAGAAAGAGAAAAAGTAAAGGAAGAAAAATAGGAAGTGTCAACTTGGCAAGCTTTCTGCTATCTTAAGATGAGGAAATAAAAGAAATCTTAATTATCTGTCCATGTAATTATGTTTTGGATTGCAAGTTCCAAAAGGGAAGGGACTGTATAACAGGAGCACAACCAACAGACCTACCCATTAGTTTGATGGCTTTTAAAGGAAATGCTATTTGAAAGTTTGATAGTTTGAACAAGTCTGCATTAAAAATAGCAAATACCTTCTCCAAGCATTTCTTTTGTTCCATAGTTTTTTGAAGCATCACTTGGGTATGACTTGTGGCTTTGCCAAATATTGCCTAAGAAAAATAAAAATCATATCCATATAAATTATATTTCTCATCACCCCTTTTTGCACAGTAAGGTTCACATTTTTATTCTAAACAGTAGAAAACCAGAGAATTTCCACAGAGACCACCTTTCATGGAGAATTTGATAGTTCAAAAGTCAGAAGAGCTAGCTTGGCTCTCCTGAAGAATAGGAGGATGAATGAATGAACTTTCCACACGAAGACTGCTACATGAAAAATAGAGCAGTGTTACCCATAATAGCTCCGAAGAGGAAACAGTGTAAGTGCCCATCAGCTGGTGAATGGATACACAAAATGTGCTATATCTACACAATGGAATATTATTAGGCAATAAAAAGGAAGAAAGCACTGACACATGCTACCCCATGCATGAGCCTCAAAAACATGGTAACTAAAAGAATCCAGACACATGTTCTATCATTCCATTCATATGAAACAGAAAAGACAAATCCAAAAGACAGTAAGGAGAGGAGTGGTTGTCTGAGGCGGGGGATGGGAATGGGGAGGGACTGCTAATGGGTTAGAGGCTCCTCCTGGGGAGTCCTGGAAATGTTCTAGAATTAGATTGTGGTGATGGTAATCCAACTCCAGTAAAGAAGTGAGATTTATGTTATATAAATTTCACTGTGATAAAATAGTTTTAAAAATCTATGTGTCCAATAAAAACTATTTTAAGCATAGATGCTTTTGTTTTAAAAGATAAAACCATACTACCTAGAAATTAAAAAAAAAAAACTTCTTACCATGCTTTGAAGAATTTTCAGCGCTTCCTCTTTACCCTCAAGTTGTCTTTGAGATGCCTCAAGTTCAGTTTTTAGAATTTCTACCTCCTAAGGAGAGAAGTAAGATTACTCTACCTGTCAACAAGATATCTGACCCCAAATTCGGATAGTTAACATGGAAGCTCAGTGTGCACTCTGACTCTAAGTACTTTGACCTTATGAAGGAGGTTTGAAATGCCTTCCGGCTTCATAAGTGGCCTAGGCAGGCTTTAGACAGAGACTCTTCCTATCTAGCTCTAACTAAAAGTCCAAATCTTTTCCTTCTAGACCACACAGCTAATAATCTGAATAAAAATCTTTAGAGCACATAAAATAAGCACATGATCATACACGGAGCTACAGTAGCTATTACCGGTTGAACTGTGTCCTCCCCACCAAGTAAAGATACGTCCAAATCCTAACTCCTGGTACTGTGAATGTCACCTTATTTGGAGACAGGGTCTTTGCAGCTATAGATTAAGATGAGGGCATACTGGATTAGGCAGGTCTCAATCCAATGAGTGGTATCCTAAGACAAGGGAAACTTGGGCACAGACAAAAAGGGGAGAAGGCCACGTGACAATAGAGGCAGAGACTGGAGTGAAGCAGCTATAAGACAAGGAATGCCAAGATGGTCAGGGGCAACTTCCAGAAGCTAGGAAGAGGCAGAGAAGAATTCTCTAGACCTCCTAGAGGGAACACGGCCAGCTGACATCTTGATTTCAGATTGCTAGCCTCCAGAACTGAGGATATATCTCTGTTGTTTCAGCCGCCTTTTTATGGTCTTTGTTACGGCAGCCCTAGAAAAGGAATATGGTAGCTTTCACCATAATAGTCTCTCTCTCAGACACACAGACACACACAGACACACACACAAAGATGGGCTTCCTGCTTCCCAAAAGACAGGCACCTCACAGTGGTATTCCTACTCCTAGAGGGGAGCGCCTAGAATACTTGCTGGTCTTCTGACTTCAAAGAGGTTAAATTAAGTCAGCTTATTTCAAGCCTCACACACAGGGAAGATAGATGGAAGGAAGTTTATAACTCTTCTCTCAAGGAGTGGATTAGAGGAGAAGTGAAAGATTAGGGGCAAAAGAAAGGCAAACTGGAGGGCATGTTTACGTAAATAGCTTTTGTGAGAGACGAGGGGGATAAGAAACAGGAGGCCAGTTGAAAGTTATGAACTTTATTTACAGTGCGGCTCACGGAGAGTATCTGGAAAGCCAACATTGCCTTCCATACAATTTTAGTATTACTTAAAATATCCATCAGATGGCTTTATTCACATAAGAATTTTTATAGAAGCCAGAGGACTTACCTCTAAAGCATCATGAAGACGTTGCTTTAATTCCACATTTGACAATTCTGAATTAGAATCTATACGAAGAGGGGAAAAAACTACTTCAATACAATACATTCTTTAACTAGTTGAATATAGGACATCTGTTTATAAAATATCAAATATAGCATTGTGCCAAGAGGAAAGAAATGTAACAAAACAATGATAAAAATAGGTAGCTTAAGGGCGCCTGGGTAGCTCAGTCGGTTGAGCTCCAGCTTCGGCTCAGGTCATGATCTCAATTGGTGGATTCAAGCCCCGCGTCGGGCTCTGTGCTGACAGCTAGCTCAGAGCCTGGAGCCTGCTTAGGATTCTGTGTCTCCCTCTCTCTCTGACCCTCCCTTGCTCGCACTGTCTCTCTCTCTCTCAAAAATAAATAAAGGGGCACCTGGGTGGCTCCATCGGTTAAGCCTCCGACTTCAGCTCAGGTCAGATCTCACTTTCGTGGGTTCGAGCCCTGCGTCAGGCTCTGTGCTAACAGCTAGCTCAGAACCTGGAGCCTGCTTCTGGTTCTGTATCTCCTCTCTCTGCCCCTCCCCCTCTCATGCTCTGTCTCTCTCTGTATCAAAAATAAATAAAACATTAAAAAAATAAATAAAAAACATTAAAAATAAATAAATAAAATAAAATAAAAATAGCTTAAAACATTTCACAAATGAAGAGACACATAATTTTGAATAAAAAGACTTTAAAAAAAGGACTTTCTATTAAACTGTTGTTAACAAATTGGTTAATTAATTACTACATGCAAAACAGGACTTAAAAACGTGAATATTGGTGAGTGAAATAATTTGTGTTTGGCTTAAGTTTGATAGACATAGTGATAGGAATATCTAAGAAATAACCTGAATTTAATTGTTTTCCAAGGAAAATGACTAGAAGTATCCTGTAACTTCAATTACTCTCCCCTTCATGTGATCAATTGAGACATTAAACTGAGCTTCCCGGGAGCTTCATGTTCAATGTGGTCTCACTGGCAACAGAAAGACAGTAAAGTGGTAAATTGCAAGCAAGAAGATGAAGAAGAAGTAAAAGGAAAAGATTTTTTTAGAAAGAGTATTTTGAGGGACATTAAAAACTTCTCAAAACAACTTTTTTCTTTATTGTTCTGAACTTTCAATATGACAGTTTCCAAGGCAAAACCCAAATCTTGGTTTTCCTCTGATGATAGGGGCTCCAAGGAGGGACAAGTGACACAGGTTTGGCAGTGACGTGTTGTGTTCTAGTGATCCGTATGGGAGGAAGAGCAAGGGCCCCAAGGATGACCACATCCTAGTCCCCAGAATCCGGGGAGACCTGGCAAAAGGGACTTTTGGCATAATTAAATTAAAAGGACTATTAAAAGGACTAAAAATTAAACTAAAAGGATTATCTTGGGCTATCCAGGTGACCCCACTGTACTCACAGGGTCCTTATCAGTCAAAGAGGGAGGCAGGAGAGTCAGCGTCAGGGTGAAGCAGTGTGAGAAAGACTTGGACAGCCATTGCTGGCTTGGAAGACGGAGGAAGGTGGCCATGGGCCAAGGAATGCAGGCGAGCTCTAGAAACTGGAAAAGGCACAGGAATGGATTCTCCCCTAGAGCCTCCAAAAGGAACACACCCTTGCCAACATCTTGGTTTGAGGCCAGTGAAACCCGTTTTGGACTTCTGACCTACAGAACTGAAAAATAATTAGTGTTATTTTTAGGCATTAAATTGTGGTAACTTGGAAATGACCTATTAGCAATAAGAAAGCAAAACAACATCCTTACTTAGGATCAGGCTAACTTAAGATAAAAGTCCATAACCCAACAGCACAGGAGCTCATACTTTTACTGTTACATCTTTATATCACAGCGGTTTCCTCATATTTTTATAAAGGTATTTTAGCATCATGTGCAGTTTTCAACATCTTGCTTGCAAAACAGAACCCATCCTCTCTGCCTGATAAGGAACTGAAAGAAAAATATATAAATAAATAGTCCCACCCTAATTTCAAGAAGGATTTTGAAAGACGGCGATAAAATCCCCATCTGCAACATGCTTTTGGCAAATCTAAAACCAAGTTTCTTACATGATTTTCATGTTTTCTAATTTGTGTTTGTTCCACTCGGGTGGGGGAAATTTTACAACATGGATTACGAAAGATTCGGCCAGATAAGAGCCATGCTACCATGTGGGCATGGAGTCACCCCTGGGCTCCTCCCAACCATTTTGGACTTGTAGCATTCTATCATAATTTGAGTCTGAATTTATTCTTTCCTTAATATATGGCATACTTTATTTTTGGTTGTGATAAATTGTGATTAATTTTTTGAGGAGCACCTACCTGGCTGGCTCCATCAATGGAGCATGCAACTCTTGAGCTCAGGGTTGTAAGTTTGAGCCCCCCATTGGGTGTAAAGGTTATTTTTAAAAAAGATTCATTTTTTAAGGGGAGGATTTCATGACATTCCTTAATTAACCAGCAGCATCCATATTCTGCCTGGAATACTCCTTCCCCAGGTAAGTACCAGGCTTGGGCATCAGTTCATTTCGGTGTTCAAGAGCCACCTCCTTAGAGAGGTACCCCTGACCCTTGCCTGAAATAGCATGCCCCGACCCTCCAAATACTCAATGTTTCTACACTTCTACTGGTAGATTTACTTTTTTCTCTCCTCTACTAGGATGTGACCTCTGACACGCACACTATTTTGTTCACTAATGTTGTTCAGAGCCTAGAACTGCCCCTGGCACCTAATAGGTACCAAATAAATAATTGAATAAGAAAAAAAAAATGATGAAGTATACCACTAAATCACACACCCACAAAAGCAAGGTAGGTAATCACTGGTATCACTAGCCTATCGGTATTAATGCAGAATAACTACCGTAGTTCACAATATGTACCATACTTGAAATAAAAACAGAAGTTACTTTCGTACTATCACCAATCCCAAGAGGTTAATAAAGATGAATTCCCAAAATCCACTACAGTGACCTATCGTGTGTTGTGGCAAGGGTGAAGGCACCGATGACATCCACAGGGGAGGAGGAGGGAGAGGGCCCGAGGCATTCTTACCGGTGCTACTCTGTCTCTGTCGCCTGTGGTGGGAAGTGCTGGACTCTCCGGGGTGTGTATCTTGGGAGCTCTCATGCCTGGAATATTGAAAAACGGCACCACTTCTTCCTTCCCTCGTTCCCGGAAGTGGAGGAGGGCTAAAGTTCTTTCCATCCGATCTTTTTCTAGATGTAGACAGATGTGACACGTGCACTTCATAAACACCGCCCGGCCTTCTCCCGAGGCCATACCCTAAGTCACCTTCTGCCATGTCATCGTCCTCGGTTTCCCAGGTCTGGACCTCTGCCTCACTTGGCGGCCTCACCACCCTGCTCATCAGCCAGATGCCGTATTTAACATAAGGAAAAATGGGGTATCTGTGGTTAAGAAAAATAGTGTAAAAACCATCAGTATGATAAAGTTGGGGTTTTGGGGGGGAGAAGAGTTTCTTCTCTACTATACAGGCACAACTCTCCCAGTGATGCATCAGCACACAAACATCCCTGGCAACCCAGTTCAAGTTATTTAACATTTAAGGACTTTTTAGGTAGGAAATGATCAACCTCTTATTCCAAAGACTGCAGTGAATTGTAAGCAAGCAGGAAAACCTTTTATTGAATCCAGTCATCTACTGATCAGGATAAAGCAAATCAGCCTTTGCCAAGGGAAGAGAAGGGGTTTGGTTTTAAGGAGGTACCCCCTCTATCAGATCCTGTGTTCAAAGCCCTCCACTGTTTTCACAACACACCTCACCTCTGACTGCATGCCCGCACCCTAGGCTGACCGCCCTGGCTTCCCCAGTGTGCCTGGAGCAGAGCTGGGGTTCCCTCTGGCTGGCAGGCTCTTCCCCAGACAGCTGCTCAACTGGTCCCTCACCTCCTGTGCGTCTTTCCTTCAGTGACAGCTCAGTGACTGACACCAGGTCTAAAGTTACAAACTCCTCCTCCTCCCGCTTCCCTGATTTCCCCACCCCTAGCACCTAGGGCCTTGTAACATACCCCTCCGTATTTTACTCATTTTTCAAGTCACGCCATGGAAAGACAGGAGGTAGTACAAAAGTGGGAGCCTGGCAAAGCCAAAGGTGATTCTGCCCCTGCCTATGATGCCTCTCAAAAGGCAGGATGACCTAAAACTTTTCCTCTGCCTGAGCCCTAACCTGCTCTAGATGCTCTAAAGTGGAAAGTAAGCTCCATAAGAGTAGAAAATTTTGTGTGTTGAAATCATCACTGCATTCCCAATGACTAACACAGTATCTGAGACAACCAGTGCTCCATAAATCCTTTTTATTTTATTTTTTACATTTATTTATTTTTGAGAGACAGCGTGAACAGGGGAGGGTCAGAGAGAGAAAGAAACACAGAACCTGAAGCAGGCTCCAGCTGAGCTAGCCGTAAGCACAGAGCCCGATGCAGGGCTCAAACCCATGAACCGTGAGATCATGACCTGAGCCGAAGTTGGAGGCTCAACCGAATGAGCCACCCAGGAGCCCCAATAAATACTTTTTAAATCAATGAATGAAATAATAAACATTCCCGGCCTTTAGGTCAGAAAAATAGTCACCTCAGTAAGACTCCACCCTGAATACCATGGAGCTAACTACCTGCCCTTCTTCCTAGAAGAAAACATTCCAGATAAAAATGCCTTACAGAGAAAGTGCCATCATTGAGCCCTCCCTGTATGCAGATCACGGACCGCTGTAGGCACCTACCTGTTGGTTGGAGAGCGCCTTAAGTGTTCAGCCCTGTTCCTCTTGTACACAGTAGTACAGGAAGGGCTTTCACCACCAGGCATTTCAAAATAGCTGTTTTGCTGTAGTTTAGAAATATCTCATCCTTTTCTCAAGACTCATTTTTTTGTTTTTTTTTCATATTTATTTTTGAGAGAACCCAAGTTGGAGAGGGGGAGAGAGAGAGGGAGACACAGAATCCGAAGCAACTCCAGGCTCTGAGCTGTCAGCACAGAGCCCTGACGTGGGGCTCGAACACACGAACTGTGAGATCATGACCTGAGCTGAAGTCAGACAGTTAACTGACTCAGCTGCCCAGGTGCCCCAAGAGTCATTAACAATAAAAAAAATTGATATATCTTCTAAACATATCCTGCTATTGAAATAACTGCTTACCAGGACTTTAAAAAATAATTAAATCTTAGTCTTGCATTTCTTAGTGAGTTCTTATTCTTCTACTATTTTTTTAAGTAGTTTATTGTCAAATTGGTTTCCATACAACACCCAGTGCTCTTCCCCACAAGTGCCCTCCTCCATCACCACCACCTCTTTTCCCCCCTCCCCCTTCAACCCTCAGTTCATTTTCAGTATTCAATAGTCTCTCAGGTTTTGCGTCCCTCTCTCCCCAACTCTCTTTCCCCCTTCCCCTCCCCCTGGTCCTCCATTAGGTTTCTCCTGTTCTCCTGTTAGACCTATGAGTGCAAACATATGGTATCTGTCCTTCTCTGCCTGACTTATTTCGCTTAGCATGACACCCTCGAGGTCCATCCACTTTATTATTCTTCCACTATTAAAACCACACAAATGGGGCACCTGGGTGGCTCAGTCAGTTAAGCATCCAACTCTTTTTTTTTTCTTTTAGACATTTATTTTTGAGAGATAGAGAAAGACATCATGAGCAGGGGGAGGGGCAGAGAGAGAGGGACACACAGAATCGGAAGCAGGCTCCAGGCTCTGAGCTGCCAGCACAGAGCCCGATGCAGAGCTCGAACCAACGAACTGTGAGATCATGACTTGAGCCGAAGTGCCCCAAGCATCCAACTCTTGATTTTGGCTCAGTTTGTGAGATGGAGCCCTCCGTCAGGGCAGTGTGGAGCCTGCTCAGGATTCTTTCTCCCTTTTTCTCTGCCCCTCCTCCCATGCACTCTCATTAGCTCTCTCTCTCAAAATAAATAAACTTAACCCCCCCCCCCCCACACACACATAGATGCCAGATAAATCTGATCATGTTTGAAGGGGTCTGTTGTTTTTAGGGTTAAAGTACCATATACTTTCAGTATTTGAAAGCAAAGGCCCTTAAAGATTTGAAGAGATATCATAAAAGAAGGTACATAGATAGAAAGACTTTTTTTTTAATGTCTTTTATTTATTTTTGAGAGACAGAGAGAGACAGCATGAGCAGGGCAGGGTCAGAGAGAGAGGGAGACACAGAATCCAAAGCAGGCTCTAGGCTCTGAGCTAGCTGTCAGCACAGAGCCCGACGCGGGGCTCGAACCCACAAACTGTGAGATTGTGACCTGAGCTGAAGCCGACCGCTTAACCAGACTGAGCCACCCAGGCGCCCTGAAAGACTTTCAACATCATTAGTTGTCAGGGGACTGTAGGCTTAAACTACAATGATATTCTGTTGCATACCACTGTCAATTGTAAGTGTTGTCATGAATATAGACATACACAGTTCGCAGGAGTATAAAATGGTACAGCCACGGTGGAGAAGTTTGGCAGTTTCTTTTAAATAGGTGATCCAGCAACTGCATTTTTGATATTTACCCAAGGGAAATGAAAACATGTTCACACAAAGATGTCTGCATGACTGTTCACAGCATCACTCAAATTGGCCCCAAACTGGAAACCCAAATGTCCAGCAACAGAAAACGAATTGTGTTAAGTCCACACAACAGAATATATTCAGCAATGATGAATTTCTAATACATGCAACAATGTGGAGGAGTCTCAAAGACATTATGCTAACAGAGGAACCCCATACTCTAGTGAAATCCTGGCAAAACCAATACATAACGGACAACAGGTCAATGGTTGCCTAGGGTGAAAGGCTGACTGCAGAGGCCATGAAGGAACTTCTGAGAGGTGGCGGAAAAGTCTTGCATCTTGACTAGAGTGATGGTTTGTCAAAACTCAGCATCCTAGTGATGGTGCAGCTTATATGTAAGTGATGTCTCAATAATATGTTTCAAGAATTTTAAACACAAAAAATAAGGGACCTTTAACTGCATTAAGGGACAAGATGAGAAATGTGTCGATCAACTGTACCCTTCTAGATAAACAAATTATTAAATTGGATGCTTTAATCAGCCACAATTTCTTTTTCAATTATATAATAATAGCACTTGTTGCTTATTTTCTGTGTACTAGGCACTATTTTAGTGTTTTACTTAGATTATTCCATTTAATCTTCACTTTTCAAGACAATACTGTTAATTGTTTAAGTATAGACATTTAAACTTAAGCACAGAGAGATTAAGTAACATAGCTAATGAGAGACTGAACCAGATTCTGAATCCTGACAACTAATGTCAGAGACACTGTGACACCCTTAGCTACTGCTTGCTGTCATTTGAAGAATCTGAATGAGCTTAACATCAGAATAAACCATGTTTCTATCATTTATGACATCAAACAGTACTGAAAGTAAAAGTCTTTTACCCCCCAAATTTTTATAAAATCATCTTGGTTCCTTTACAAGTTTATTTCCTAAATAAGTAAGTTTGTCTATTTTTATTCATCAAGATAGACAGGAAATTGTTTGCTGAATCAGAGAATAATCCCCAAGAAGCTGTGTTTTACCTCTAGTAAATTCCTGCTCATAAATGCACTCTCATGCCTGTGTTAAGAGGGTATGCTCAGGGCTGGGCAGCCAGCAGTGGAGAAAATGGAACTGGTCAACACAAAGGAAAAAAGTAGTAAGAGGGAAGAGTAAGCAATCACATGATTAGCTAATTATATATATATAATTTTTTGGAAAGGTCATCTGAACTTTATTGTACATCAATGGCCCATCCTAGAGTCTATGTCTTAGCGTGCCTGGGGATGGTGGTCCTGGGGCCAGCCCCTGTCCCAACCCCAAATGCCCCAGTCCTGTCCAGCTCCCAACCCAGGGCTGGGTTAGTAGTTTTGGGAATGGGGAGGGCTGGGGATGACCAGAATTCTGGTCCAAGAAGTCCAGGTGGGGCTCAGTCCTGGGATCCTGGGCTCCTAGGAGGTGGGACAGGGTAGACTCTTAGGACAGGAGAGGCCCCCTCCCAATCCTCTGGAGCCCAGAGCCTGGCCTAGCCCCAGGGACCCAGCCTGCTGAGGAAGGCTTGGCCTGGCAGATTCTACAGGGTGTCTGTTGGGGTGGCCGTGGAGCAGAGCATGGTGGTTGTTTTAGCTCACCCTCCCTTGCAGGTCTGTCTCATCTGCTTGCCTGGGGTCACAGCGCCCACGACCGTCTCTGCCCAGCAACACGTATTGCAGGCATCACCTGGGCCTTGGGTAGCAGCGGGCTCTGGTGGCTGGGCTGCGTGGCTAAGAATATTTTTTAATGTGCCACATAAATTCAGGTATCATGGTTCAGTCTTTCTAGCCTTTCTGCTGTTCAGTTAATATAATGAGCTTTCCCATGATCCAACACTCTACTGTTTTAAAAATGTACCTTTGGGAACTGCTAGCCATATACTCTCCCACTTTTTATAGACCTAACATTAGTAAATTAAACTTGACTTTAAGAACATATTTCTTCCAAGAAAGGGAAATATTTGAAGTTACTAATGTTCCACTCAGTGAGTTTTAAATATATTCAATGTTGACAACCAGGGAGGCCCAGCAGGATGTATAACAGAGAAGCGCCCCGACTCAGGAGCTCTGAGTTCAAACTTCACTCCACTGCATGCTGCTCTGTGATCTTGGGCAAGTCATTTAACTTCTCAGAGCGTGTTTCCCAATCTCCAAAATGACTTTAAGCATTACTACTTTTTAGGGGTATTTTGGGAACCATCGATATATTTCAAATCAGTGTTTACTGAATTAGAGTTTGGGAGTATCAGTTTTGTTGTGACATGGGAAGATTAGATAAGATGTTTGGGTTCTTTAGGACTCTAAACTGATGGTTCTAGATCAGCTTTTCCCAACGTGTGCCCCATGGAGCACTAGTTCTTTGGCCTACTTGGTGTTGCTGGGAATAAAAGGGTCCTTCTGGCTTTATTCTTCTATGTTAGTACAAGCTATCCATCACTGGCCCCAAACTACACAGGAAGTGACAGCCCCAGAACTAGACACCGTATCTCTGGCTCCTGGCCCGGTGTTGGGAAAGGCCACAGGATGAACCAGTGAGCAATCTTCCTACTTCTGCACTAAAACAACTCTCTGAAAAGGGACCACTGACTTCCTAGTTGCTAAATCCAAGACCTAGTCTTGCTCCTCGGCCGCCTCCACCAGTGCAGAAGCTGTGACACTAGTGCTCAGCCACGCCCAGGCCCCCAGTTGACCTTAGCCCCTCAAACCCCACAGGAATGACGGACCGCCTTGTGTCTGCCTGCTCAGGCTCCTTTTCCTCTTTCTGTCCAGCTCTCTGTTTGGTTTCCACTATTAAACACACTTATATACACATTTCCAGCGGGATATCCTGCCAGCAATCCAAACACAGCTGTTCAAAACCAAATTCACTGCCCTTCCACTCACATCCCAGATCTCATCCTGAGTCCTCTATTTCTGTAAACATTATCAACCATGCTCCAAAACACCAAGGTCCAAAACTTTGGGATTTCTCTTTTCCATTTTTTATTTTTTCCTTTTTTTTAATATATTTTTTAAAATTTATTTTTAAGAGACGGAGAGTGAGCAGGGGAGGGGCAGAAAGACAAAGAGACACAGAATCTGAAGCAGGCTCCAGGCTCTGAGCTAGTGGTCAGCACAGAGCCTGACGCCAGGCTCGAACCCACAAACCATGAGGTCATGACCTGAGTCGAAGTCGGACGCTCAACCGCATGGGCCACCCAGGTGCCCCAGGATTTCTCTTTTCCTTGATCCCTTCAGATGTCAAGATGTTTAGGCCCACAAAATCTCCTTCTTCAGATATTAACTTCACAGCCCTGGCGAAGATATTACCTCTCCCAGGCGAAACCAATAGTTCCCAAGCCATTCTGCACACTGCTGCTCCAAGCACAGATCCAGTGATGCCCTTCTCTTGCTCTAAAACATTCCATGGCTCCCATGGCATATACACTTAAAGTGTCACCCTATTATCTCCAACAAGACTTGTTTTTACTTCACTTGTCAGCTGTCACTGCTTCCTGGACATGCTCTGTGCTTCCATTAAGAAGAACTACATTGGGGCGCCTGGGTGACTCAGTCAGTTAAGCGTCTGATGTCGGCTCGGGTCATGATCTCACAGTTTGTGGGTTCGAGCCCTGCGTCAGGCTCTGTGCTGACAGCTAGCTCAGAGCCTGGGGCCTGCTTCAGATTCTGTACCTCCCTCTCTCTGACCCTCCCCTGCTCGCACTCTCTCTGTCTCTCAAAAATAAATAAAAAACATTAAAAAAAATAAAGAAATAACTTTAAAAAAAAGAAGAAGAAGAAGAACTGCATTGGGGCACCTGGGTGGCTAAGTCAGTTAAGCATCCGAGTTGAGCTCAGGCCATGATCTCATGGTTTGTGGGTTTGGGCTGTGCTGACAGCTCAGAGCCTGGGGCCTGCTTCAGATTCTGTGTCTCCTTCTCTCTCTGCCCCTTCCCAGCTAGCACTGTCTGTCTCTCTCAAAAATAAATAAACATTAAAAAAAATGACTGCACCTGTGCCCAGGCCTCCTCAGGGCAGTCACTTTCCAGCCTCTGCTGGAACTCATCTCCATCTCAAGTCCCCCCTCAGTTCATGACAGCCACTCCTCCCAGTAGCCCTCCTGACACCCCTGAGCCAGACATGATTCCTCATCCCTCTCAGCTTTCCTAGCTCTGCACTGTACTTTTTAATTTTTTTAAAGTTATTTAGTTAACTAATCTCTACACCCAACATGGGGCTTGAACTCATGACCACTCTTGCAAAAGCCCCAGCCAGGCATCCCTGTACCTGTTTAATAGTCCTTTTTCCAGACATGTCTATTGCACACGCCCCTACAGTAGCAAGGTGTATCCTTACCTCACTGACCTATCCAAAGACCTGTGACCGACCAAAATGGAGAAAGAGACTCCTGCCCAGAAAACTTGGACTAGAAACAGCCACAGCCACTATACTTGCCCTAGCAAACACGATGGTCAAACAGACGCCTAATTCCTGTCAAGCTTAAGCCTTCCCTGGTGAACAATAGCCTGCTATACAACTGCTGTAGCATTATTGTTTTTTTATTTTAGACTTACAATGAGTTGCAAAGATAGTGCAGAGAGCTCCAGTATACCCTTTGCTCACACTTCTTTAATGTTAATATTAGGGTATATTTATCAAAATTTAGTTAATATTGATACATGCAATTAACTAAACCACAGACATTATTGGGATTTCCCCAGTAATTTCTACCGATATCCTTCTTCTGTTGCAGGACTTGTAGCTTTAAGGTTCAATTCTAACAGGAAAAAAAAAATAAAGGAGAGGGAAAAAGCAGAAACAGAACCTTTCAAATCTATTATTATTATTATTATTTTTAACGTGAGACGAGACCATTAAACTAGGGTTTAGGGGAAAAAAGCAGCCAAGGTTCCAGCTTGTCCACCACCTGCCGGGTTTGGACGAATCTGCGCAGCCCGGGTCCGGGGTCCTCCCCACCCGCCGTTCCCAGCCGTTCCCAGCAGCCGCGCCTGCCTACGCACCGCCGCAGCGCCTGGCGCGGGTACGGGCCCGGGACTCCCGCCGGGCGCCCAGGACCCCAGCTGCCCTCGCACCCCACCCGGCGCGCTCACCT
>NC_043705.1:49176450-49273563 GCF_006229205.1 Suricata suricatta
TCACCTGGCGCCGAGCCTCCCGGCCGTGCGCGTCGCCGCCCTCCAGCCACGTGACCGCGCGGGTCGCCGGGACGGGAAGGAGGGGCGAGGTGGCCTGTCCGGCGCCGCCTAGTCGCCGACGCCGCGTGCGCGAGCTCGTCCGTTGGCCCCCGGGATGCTAGGTCCGTCCAGCTGCAGAGCCGGAGGTTTGCCCCCTACGGCCACCGAATTAGAAATGGTAGCGCGGAGACAGAAAAACAGAACAAGACCGCGGGGGTGCGTCAGTAAACGTGAAAATGAGATGGCGCAAACATCAAGTGTGTAGGGGGAAAGGGAAGAGAGATCCGAGCTGAATCACTTCAGCGGCGCAGGTGGACCAGGAAAGTAGGCTTTCCGTACTCAGGTACAGAAGGGCGTTAAGGGCGAGAGGAACTGCTGGGGCAAAGGCGTGGCTGGGGGAAGGACAAGAGGCGGGCAGAGAGAGCTGCCACTGGGAACGGATTCCTTGGATTTCTAGAATAGGGCCTTGCCCTCCAACACTCTCCGCTCCCCAACCCCCGCACCGCCTCCAGAACTGCAGAGTCAGTAATGATGAGAGAGCGTATGGCTAGCTGAAGGCAAAGTACAGGCTACCCCCCCCCCTCTCTCTCTCTCTCTCTCTCTCTCTCTCTCTCTCTCTCTCTGTGTGTGTCTCTGTCTCTGTCTCTGTCTCTGTCTCTGTCTCTCAGGTGGGCTACGTGTGATATTCCTCAGATGCTCAGGGCTACCCAAGACCAAAGGAAAGAAAAACAAATGGTTGACTGATAAGAGATCACAGTCATCCAGAACAGGAGTCTCCTTCGGTTACAGATAACTTAGTAAACTGCAAGCAAAAGACAATCTTATCCATAGTCTAATCTCCAGAGGCCTATAGACTCCGTTTCCTGGAGCCTTAATATCACCCTCGTCAAGATGAAAGGGGGTTTAAGTGCTTGCCAGGGTGATGTGGAAAACAAAGGCAAATGAAAAATTAAATTCCCTTATTGCCTAAAGCCCACTGAGAAGTCTTTGAAAGGGGCAGGGCAGAGTGACCTTTTAGGAGCTCAGCTGCTTCAATGATGACACTTTGTTGAGAGTAAAAGGGAATCTTGGCTTAACATTATCCTGCGCCCTGCCCCCAGGATCCTGTGAGTCTCCTTACACACATAAAAATTCCTCTGCAAATCTCCTTTTCTTTAACCCCCAAGTATATGTTGGCAGTTATACTCCAAGCATACGGCCCCTGATATACATCTGAGGGGTCTCATGTCTGAGGTTTTACTAACCAGTAATACATGTTTTCCTAACAGCAGTTAGCCCTTCAAGGTCCTGGAAACCTGGCTTCCAAAACACTGTCCCTACCCCCCTCCCAACCTGAAGGTATATAATCAGTCACTCTTCACAACCCCGCGGCAGCTCTCTGTCCACAGTCCTGTCCCCATACTTTAATAAAATCACCTTTTTTGCACCAAAGACATCTTTAAGAATTCTCCTTTGGCGGTCAGCTCCGAACCCCACCATCACTTCAAAGCCCATCAAATAGCTTCATTATCTGGGTGAAATGATTTTGATAGTATTTCCTAATATCAACATCATTGAAATAACTGAAGGGACTTCATGGAGGTCCAGAAACGTGGCTGGATTTAAAGATTACTCTGGATGAGAAACAAATGTACCCTTCTCATTAGTAGACTTAGTTATTCTTCTTCTCCAGATCCAAACCATATTTCCCTTAACCATCCCCTTCCCCCAAGTAAACATATCAGACATCTATGAAAAACCAGACTTAGAACAAGATCAGTTATACAACAAGATCAATGCTCTCTGCATATTAGATGCTCAGGGATTTAAGATTATCTTAAGAGGTTAATATATTTATAATTTGAAAGTCATTTCGCATTTTCTAGCATATTCAATAGCTTTGCAAATCAAAAAGTTTTTCTTCACTTAAAACTTTGACCTGATTAAAATAGCCTACATTACCCTAAAAATATTTCAGAACTTTCCCACTAAAAATACTTTAACTCTCTTTTCTCTGTCAGACTTCTCCAGAAAGCAGAGCTTTGAATGCATGCATATTAAATTTTTATTTTTAAAATGCATGAGTTTAAAGTTGATTTTCATCACCCTTTATTTGCAGTGCTGCTAATGTGTGCTGAATGTCTTTAAAAACTTCTGTCTACCAATCTGAGTACATTTTTAAAGTTTATTTGAGAGCACTCGTGCACTAGTGGGGGAGGGGGAGAGAGAGAAGAGACAGAATCCCAAGCAGGTGCTCTCACCCAGAAACCACCATGGGGCTCAGTCTCAATCTCACAAACCAATTTTATTTTGTTTTCTTTATTTTTTAACATTTATTCTTTTTTTTTTTTTTTTTTTTTTTGAGAGACAGAGCAGGAGTGGGGTAGGGACAGAAACAGAGACACACAATCTGAAGCAGGCTTCAGGCTCTGAGCTGTCAGCCCAGAGCTCCACGTGGGGCTTGAACTCACAGACTATCAACCGACAGATCATGACCTGAGCTGAAGTCAAAGGCTTAACCAACTGAAGCACCCAGGCTCCTCTCATGTATATTTTTATTTTATTTTATTTATTTATTTTCTTTTATAGTTTATTGTCAAGTTGGTTCCAATATAACACCCAGTGCTCCTCCCAACAAGTGCCCTCCTCCATGCCCATCACCACCCTTCCCCTCTCCCCCTCCCCCATCTGCCCTCAGTTTGTTCTCACTCTTCAAGAGTCTCTCATGGTTTGCCTCCCTCCCTCTCCCCAACTATTTTTCCCCTTCCCCTCCCCCATGGTCTTCTGTTAACTTTCTCCTGTTCCTCTTATGAGTAAAAAAACATGGTGTCTGTCCTTCTCTGCCTGACTTATTTCACTTAGCATGACACCCTTGAGTTCCATCCACAGTGCTACAAATGGCCAGATTTCATTCCCTCACGTATATTTTAGATACAAGTCTGTTTCATATGTGTGTTTACATTTCGCCTAATCTGTGGCTTCTGCCTTTCTTAAGTATCCTTTTTTTTTTTTTTTAAGTAGGCTCCATGCCAAACCTGGGGCTAGAACTCATGACCCTGAGATCAAAACTGAGCCAGTCAGGCACCCCCCTCATATTAGGTGTGTCTTGAGAGGAAGAGCTTTAAATTTTGAAGTCAAATTTATCGATTCTTTTTTCTTTGGTTTGTGTTTTTGGTGTTCTGTTGGAGAAATCTTTGCCTAATCAAAGAGCACTAAAATTACTGTGTTTTCATCTACAAGTTTTATATATTTTAGGTTTTATACATAGGTCTCAGCCATTTTGAGTTAATATGGTATGTGTTAATTTTGAGGTTCACTTTTTTTTTAATTTTATTTTTAAGTAATCTCTATTTCCAACGTGGGGACTCAAATTTACAACCCCAAAATCAAGAGTCTTATGCTCTTCCAACTGAGCCAGCCAGGTGCCCTGAGGTTCACTTTTTGATATGCATACCTATTATTTGTCAAAAAATTAGTTTCCTCATTGATTTGCCTCTGGCACCTCCATCAAAAATTGCCTATACACGCTTGGGTTTCTTTCTAGACACTGTTCTGTTCCACCGATGTATGTGTCCATCATTGTAGTATGCCACATCATCTTCCTTTAGTTTTTACAGGAAATCTTGAAATGACATACAGCAGGGTTGTTTTTAATTTTGTTCTTCTGTTTCAGCATTGTTTGGTTACTCTTGCTCCTACATGTTTCCATATAAATTCTAGAATCAGCAATTTATCTTTTTTTTTTATTTTTAAAAATTTACATCCAAGTTAGCATATAGTGCAACAATGATTTCAGGAGTAGATTCCTTAGGGCTCCTTACCCATTTAGCCCATCCCTCCATGCACAAACCCTCCAGTTACTCTCTGTTCTCCGTATTTAAGAGTCTCTTATGTTTTGTCCCCCTTCCTGTTTTTATATTATTTTTGCTTCCCTTCCTTGTGTTCATCTGTTCTGTGTCTTAAAGTCCTCACATGAATGAAGTATATGGTATTTGTCTTTCTCTAATTTCGCTTAATATTATACCCTCTAGTTCCATCCATGTAGTTGTAAATGGCAAGATTTCATTCTTTTTGATTGCCAAGTAATATTCCGTTGTATATATATACCACATCTTCTTTATCCATTCATCCATCAGTGAACATTGGGCTCTTCCCATACTTCAGCTCTTGTCTATAGTGCTGCTGTAAACATTGGGGTGCATTTGTCCCTTCGAAATAGCACCCCTGTGTCCCTTGGATAAATACCTAGTAGTACAATTGCTGGGTGGTAGGGTAGTTCTGTTTTTAATTTTTTGAGGAACCTCCATACTGTATTCCAGAGTGGCTGCACCAGTTTGCATTCCCACCAGCTGTGCAAAAGAGATCCTCTTTCTCCACGTCCTCACCAACATCTGTTGTTGCCTGCATTGTTAATGTTAGCTATTCTGACAGGTGTGAGGTGGTATCTCATTGTGATTTTGATTTGTATTTCCATGATGATGAGTTATGTTGAGCATTTTTCATTCTTTTGGCCATCTGGATGTCTTCTTTGGAGAATTGTATGTTCATGTCTTTGGCCCATTTCTTCACTGGATTATTTGTTTTTTTGGGGTGTTGAGTTTGGTAAGTTCTCTATAGATTTTGGATACTAACCCTTTATCTGATATGTTATTTGCATGTATCTTCTCCCATTCCGTGGGTTGCCTTTTAGTTTTACTGATTGTTTCCTTCGTGGTGAAGAAGCTTTGTATTTTGATGAGGTCCTGATAGGTCCTTTTTGTTTGTTTGTTTGTTTGTTTTTGGTTTGTTTGTTTCCCTTGCCTCTGGAGACATGTTGAGTAAGAAGTTGCCATGGCCAAGATCAAAAAGGTTTTTGCCTGCTTTCTCCTCAAAGATTTTGGTGGCTTCCTGTCTTACAGTTAGGTCTTTCATCTATTTTAAGTTTTTGTGTAGGAGTAAGTGGTCCAGGTTCATTTTTCTGCATGTCACTCTCCAGTTTTTCCCAGCACCACTTGCTGAAGAGACTGTCTTTATTCCATTGGATATTCATTCCTGCTTTGTCAAAGATTAGTTGGCTATACGTTTGTGGGTTCATTCCTGGGTTCTCTATTCTGTTCCATTGATCTGAATGTCTGGTTTTGTGCCAGTACCCTATTGTCTTGATGATTACAGCTTTGTAATATGAAGTCCAGAAGTGTGATGCCTCCTGCTTTGGTTTTCTTTTTCAAGATTGCTTTGGCTGTTTGGGGAATTATCTGGTTTCATCAAATTTTAGGATTGTTTGTTATAGCTCTGTGAAGAATGCTGATGTTATTTTGATAGGTATTGCTTTGAATATGTAGATTGCATTGGGTAGTATTGACATTTTAACAATATTTGTTCTTCCTGTCCAGGAACATTTTTTCCGTTTTTGTGTGTCTTCTTCAATTTCTTTCATAAGCTTTCTATAGTTTTTAGTGTATAGATTTTTCACCTCCTAGGTATTTTATGGTGTTGGGTGCAATTGTAAATTGGATAGATTCCTTGATTTCTGTTGCTTCATTGTTGGCGTATAGGAATGCAGCCGACTTCTGTGCATTGATTTTATATCTTGCAACTTTGCTAAATTCATTAATCAGTTCTAGAAGTTTCTTGGTGGGATCTTTTGGGTTTTCCACATAGAGTATCATGTGATCTGTAAAGAGTGAAAGTTTGACTTCCTTCTGGCCAATTTGAATGCCTTTTATTTCTTTGTGTTGTCTGATTGCTGAGGCACAAGTTTTCCTTTTAATACGGAATGCTCCATGAATTTGTGTGGCATCTTGGCGCATATGCCATGCTAAAGTTCACTGTATCATTCCAGTTTTAGTATATGTACTGCCAAAGTGAGCATTCGGCTTAGCACCGTTTATTTTAGCAGAGTATGCTGAAATTTTGATTGGGATGGAATTAATAGATCAATCTGGGGAAAACTGTCATGTTAATAATATTGAATCTTTGATTTCATTAACATGGTTTATACGTCTTTTTGGATCTTTCATTTGAAATTTCAGCATGCAAATATTTTGTTAGATTTAACCTAAGTAAGTCATGTTTTTGGTACTACTGTAAATGGTATTGTTTTAAGTTACAATTGTCACTGCTATATGGAAATGCAGTAGATTTCTGTGCATTGGTCTTATATCCTGTGACTTTTTTAAAGTCACTTATTAGTTCAAGTAGCTTTTGTATGGATTCTCTTTGGAATTTCTACATAGATAATCATGGTAATTAAGAATATCTTATTTTTTCTTTATAGCTCTGTATGTCTTTTATTTATTTTTTTTGCTTAATGCACTAGTGAGTTTCCCCAGGATGACCAGATGACCAATTGACTTTTTACTTGCTACTCTTGTTTAACAAATTACATTTTTTTGAATGCTCCTTTCCATAAAAATAAACTCCTTAGACAACAGACATCTGAATGGATTTCAGGGGTTTCTTGTAAGCCCCTATTCCCTCGGGTCAAACTGGACCCTAAAATACCAACCATTGCTTCACTTGCCCACTTCCATTTTGATAAATAATTAAAGGTTGAGCAACCTGGCTCTGGAAAGACCCTAAGAATGTAACTTGATAACAAACATTGTAACTTAAAGTTTAACTTGTTTTTCAAGATTCTGTTAAGTAACCACCCCTTTACTAAGACCTGGCCAAGGCAAAGTCCAAGGTGAGGTTAAAGTCACCTAGCCCCTAGACACCTAGACATCTTAGGTGTCTAACTATGATTCGTCATTTTAAAAGACTAAAAACTTTAAAATAATAGGTTCCTGCCAAAACGAATGTCTGTGTATTTCAATATAATTGGCTACCATAAAATGCTGTAATTATAATTGGTTAACTAAATGATGACTTATTTTGCCTCGCCAAAACCCTTCTAAACCTGGAGCTCTTGCTTGGCCGGCTCTCTTCCGAGGACTTCCAGCTAGGGGATGTCGGGAGGGGCCTTTTGGTGAACTAAAATAAACCCATTAACCCACTCCGTTTGTGTTCGTAGATTCTACTCTTGGCGACTCATATTGGGGAAAAAAGGTCTAACACTCTGAGTCTTTGGAAAACATAAACAAAATTTTACATTAATATGTATATCTGTATTACTTGGAGGAGATGGGTTCATAGCTTATATCAGACTGTCAAAGGGATTTATGTCATCAAAATTGCTAAGAAACTAAATTTTATTTATTTTTTAATGTTTTTATTTTTGAGAGAGAGAGAGCATGAGTAGGGGAGGGCCAGAGAGGGAGGGAAACACAGAATCCGAAGACAGGCTCCAGGCTCTGAGCTGTCAGCACAGAGCCCAACGTGGGGCTCGAACCCACAAACTGTGAGATCATGACCTGAGCCAAAACCAAGAGTTGGACACTTAACTGACTGAGCCTGGCACCCAATTATGCACTTTAAAATGACAAATTTTGGGGCGCCTGGGTGGCTCAGTGAGTTAAGGCTCTGACCCTTGGTGTTGGCCCAGGTCATGACCTCATATGCATGAGATGGAGCCCCACCCCATGTTGGGCTCTGCCCTGGGTGTAGATCTTGCTTAAGATTGTTTCTGTCCATCTCTGCCCCTCTCCTGTGCTCTCTAAAATAAAAAAAATTTTTTAAAAACCTGAAAAATAAAATGATTTTTATCTTAATTTAAAAGCATAGAGAGGTCTGTATGTTGTGAGATGATATACTCTCCAAAATATATTAAATGAAAATAAGATAAAGAACAGCACATATATGTTACCATATGTTTAAAGAAACTAATGTACACAAACACACACACTTGGCAGGCATAAAGTCTCTCAAAAAGAGACTTATGAAACCAGTAATATTACTTTAAAAATATTTTTTAATGTGTATTTAGTTTTGAGAGACAGAGACAGAGCACCAATGGGAGAGGGGCAGAGAGAGAGAAAGAGACACAGAGTATGAAGCAGGCTCCAGGCTCCAACCTGTCAGCACAGAACCTGAAGTGGGTCTTCAACTCACAAACTATGAGATCATGACCTGAGCTGAAGTCGGATGCTTAACCCACTGAGCCACCCAGGTGCCCCTAACATTACTTACTTCTTAAAGGGAGGGGATCTAGGGTGGGTAAAGAATAAGGAGTGGCCTAGAAGGGAAACTCACCTTTCCAGTATACCCTTTTGTGCCTTTTGGTTTTTACAGAGTAAAAGTATTACCACTTCTGTGTGTGTGTGTTTATCTGAGAGAGAGAGGGGGCAGTGTGTGAGCAGGGGAGAAGGGCAGAGAGAGAGAATCTTAAGAAGGCTGCACAGTTGGAATGGAGCCCTACATGGGACTCAATCCTATGACCCTGGGATCATGACCTGAGCTGAAATCAAGAGTCAGATGCTCAACTGACTGAGCCACCCAGGCGCCCCTGTGTTTGTTTTTTAAGCAAAGAAATAAAAATGAAAAGCTGTAATGTTTTATCTTCAGTCTTAAGTTTTATTTTAAGGGATCACTTTTATTTTATTCTGTAAGGAACTTAAAAGATAGCCTCCCATGTGGTCAGATTTATTTACTCTTTAGCAGATGAAGCATTTGAAAAGATAGTTTTTACTCTCAGTCCTTAATGATATTATATACACTATACTTGAGAATGTTTTGCTTTGTCCTGGAGAAAGAAAGCACACACATGAGCCTTTAGGTTATCCATCTACTTGTCTTGCTGTTCAATTTTAATAAAACAGTTTTGCTGATAACTGGACAATTTATTCAGTATGGCAGGGATATAACAAGAGTGGTTGTAAAGTGGCTAGTCTTGTAAATCAGGTGCTATGATCCTTAATCCACTGCTCAATCCACTTCAGTATCTGATTGATGTTATCCTCTAGATCTTCTGGTTTATTGCTGGGCAGCTGATGTACTATTTCTTCCTTGTAGGATGCTAATGCTTCTTCATAAAGAACTTGAAATATTTCACACTGAATATTGTCTTTTAGTTTCTTCTCATTATAACCCCTGGGAGGCAATGAGAAGATAAAAAAACAAAAAGCAAACTGAATGCCATTAAGAACAGTTTTAGGAACACAACAGAAACAGGACACTTTTTTTTAATGCTTTTTTTTTTAATTTATTTTTGAGAGACAGAGACAGTGCGAGCAGGGGAGGGTCAGAGAGCGGGAGACACAGAATCTGAAGCAGGCTCCAGGCTCTGAGCTGTCAGTACAGAGCCCAATGCAGGGCTCGAACCCACAAACAGTGAGATCATGACCTGAGCAGAAGTTGGATGCTCAACTGAATGAGCCACCCAGGCGCCCCAGGACACTTTTAAATACAATGAAAAATCATGCAAAAATACCTCTTGTAGTTATTTACTTAAAAAAAAAAAAGACTGGCACCTGTAAATGTGAGACTTTTTATTTATATATAAAGTTTATTGAGAGAGAGAGAGAGAGAGAGCGCGAGCGTGCGAGCAAGCACGAGCAGGGAGGGGCAGAGAGAGAGAGGGAGAAAGAAAATCCCAAGCAGACTCGGCACTGTCAGCAAACAGCCCGATGTGGGGTCGGTCCCATGAGCTATATGTTCATGACCCGAGCCGAAGTCAGATGCTTAACTGCAGGCACCCTGCAAGACTTTTTTGACAAGAAGTTAAACTAAGATCCAATGTTTAGGTTTGTCTTAATTTCCACCCCCAAAATTTGTCATCCATTCAATTAGCAAACATATCTACCTACCTCAAACCAGATATTGAGCACTGAGATAAATAATATGTCTTAGAACTGTGGTCCTAGATTTCAAATGAATTAGAGGAATTAAGATATAGACAGAGAAAACAATGAGATAGTGTATAAAAATGAAATACTTATGAGGGGTACCTGGCTGACTCAGTGAGTGGGTGGACCATGCAACTCTTGATCTCGGGGTTGTAAGTTCTACCCTGTGTTGGGTGTAGAGATTATTTAAAAAATAAAATATTACAGGGCTCCTGGGTAGCTCTGTCAGTTAAATGTCAGACTCTTGGTTTTGGCTCAGCATGGTCTCATGATTCTTGAGATTGAGCCCTGTATTCAGGCTCTGTGAGCCTGCTTGGGATTCTCGGTTTCCTTTTTTTCCTGCCGTTTCCCCACTCACGCTTGTCCTCTCTCTCTCAAAATAAATAAACTTTACAAAAAATAAAAAGTAGGGGCTCCTGGGTGGCTCAGTCAGTTAAGCATACGACTTCGGCTCAGGTCATGATCTCACAGTTTGTGGGTTCGAGCCGTGTCAGGCTTTGTGCTGACAGCTGGGAGCCTGGAGCCTGCTTCGGATTCTATGTCTCTTTCTCTTTCTGCCTCTCTCCCACTCCCACTCTGTGTCTCTCTCCCTCTCAAAAAATAAACTTAAAAATTTTTTTTTAAATAAGTAATATTTTAAAAAATGAAATACTTATAATAGGAATACTATTTACTAACTGGGTAGTTGATCATACAGAAAGATGTACTGTGCTTTACCAAGTCCAAAGACATAGAAAAAAAAGAACTTACATTATCTTTAGGCAGATATGTAAATTAGCCAACTAATTAGCTAATGAAAATGATTTTTAAGAATTCAGATTAGTTCAACTTTGTAAAAATCAAGAGTAAACTGCATTAATTATGGGGCGCCTCGATGGCTTAGTCAGTTAAGCATCTGACTTCAGCTCAGGTCATGATCTCATGGTTCATAGGTTTGAGCCCCATGTCGGGCTCTGTGCTGACAGCATGGAGCTTGGAACCTGCTTCAAGTACTGTGTCTCCCTCACTCTCTGTCCCGCCCCCACTCACACTCTCTCAAAAATAAATATTAGAAAAAAGTAAATTGAACTACTTAAAGGATAATTAACTTTATGAAAACCAACAGAATGAGAATATTTTTGCAAATCATATATCTGATAAGAGATTTTCATCTAAGATACACAAAGAACTCCTACAACTTAATTAAGAAGGAAGCATAAGCCAATAAAAAAGGATCTGGGCAAAGGATCTGAAGAATTGTTTCTCCAAAGAAGACATACAAATGGGTAATAAGTTTATGAAAAGATGCTCAATATCATTAACAATCAAGGAAATACAAATCAAAACCACAATGAGATACTACTTCATATCCACTGGGATGGCTACAATGAAAAAGACAGATAACAAGTGTTCACAATGATTTGGAAATATTAGAGCCTTCATACACTGCTCTTAGGAAGGTAAACTGGTACAGCCACTTTGGCAAACAGTCTAACACTTCCTCAAAAGGTTAAACATGGAGTTTATTAATTACCCAGCAATCCCATTCTTAAATTCCATATCCAAAATAAATGAACACATATGTCCACATAAAATCACAGGCACGAATATTCATAGCACTATTATTTATAGTAGCCAAAAAAATGGAAAAAAACCAAAAATGTATAATCTGGTAAATGAATAAAAATGAAGTACTGATACATCCTGCAACATAGGCAAACTCTGAAAAACATTATGTTAAATGAAAGAAACAAGACACAGAAGATCATGTATAAGATTTCTTTTATATAAAATGTCCAGAATAGGCCAATCCATAGAGACAGAAGGTCAATTACAGCGTACCTAGGGGTGGGGGACTGAGAGGAAATATGGGGAGTGACTGCTAATGGGTATGGGCTTTGAGGAGGAGAGGGACAATGGACATTTTCTAAAATTGGTTATAGTAACGGATGCATAACTCTGTGACTATACTAAAAACCACTTAAGTGTATATTTCTTTTTTAAACCTTTTTTTTAAATGTTTCATTTATTTTTGATACAGAGAGAGACAGAGCATGAGAGGGGGAGGGTCAGAGAGAGAAGGAGACCCAGAATCTGAAGCAGGCTCCAGGCTCTGAGCTAGCTGTCAGCACAGAGCCCGACGCGGGGCTTAAACCCATGAACCTGAGATCTGACCTGAGCCGAAGTCGGAGGCTTAACCGACTGAGCCACCCAGGCGCCCCAAGTGTATACTTCTAATGGGTGAATTGTAGGTATGTGAATTTATCTCAGTAAAGCTGTTATTTTTTTAAAGTGATTACTTTGTAACTTTTTCAGTGGCTAAAAACAAGCTCTCAAATTTTTTCTTTGGCTATTTATATAGAACAGTAATTTTTTAAAAAAGTTTTATTTTTACATAATCTCTACACCAAAGGTGGGGCTCAGACAACCCCAAGATCAAGTTTAGCATGCTCCACTGACTGAGCCATCCAGGTGCCCCAAAGCAGTAAATTTCTTTTTTTAAAGATTTTAAGTAATCTCAACACTCAACGTGGGGCTTTAACTTACAACCCTGAAATCAAGAGTTGCCTGCTCTACTTACTGAGCCAGCCAGGTGCCCCAAAACAATAATTTTTAATACGAAACTTAAATTGTTTTGTTTGCAAAAAGGAATGTGTACCATATGGTCTCTTCCACTTTTCTGTTAAAACACTGTTAATGTCATTTCACTACCTAAAAAAGATGATTAAAGTTTTAGGTCTAGCTCCAACTTTCCCCATATATTTGCTACTATACCCTTTGGTATAAGGATTTTCCAAGTATCCCATGCAGTGATGTTAGTCAGAGTTGACTACCATCTTTGAGAACTGTAAATTCTAAACCTGAACTTCGGCAAACTTTTAAAGCTTTCCTTCTGAGGTTGCCTTGTAAATCCCTAGACCCTCCATCTTCCTAGCGCTTGAATCAAAAGACAGTGGAAAAATGTTTCCCATAAAAATTCCTCTTTTTTGGTTATTCTGGATTATTAGTCTGATGCTCTCTTGGAGGAACCAACTCAAAATATATTTTAAAGGTTGGAAATGCTGATTTATCTTGTCAGTTTTTCATAAACTTTCCCATTCATGTTGTGAGTATACTTTGAGCAGGTAACGTACATTCAGTAATCAGAATATGTTATTAGCTTGGATATTTTCCCCAGAAGGTTTTACTTTAAGGAAAGATCATGATTAAATAGTGTTGCTGTTTTAGTATATTTTATTGAGTTAAACTGTCAGTATTCATTTACTCAATTATAAACTACTGCTTGTGTTTTACAAATGCATCTTTTTCTCTTGGATTCAGAACGTTGGTACCATACAGACTTGGTTTATAATTAGAGACCAACAGTTACATATTCAAAGGAATCCTTTATCATGGTTGTACTGGCTAATTTCAGGAATCTGAATAAAGAGTTACATCACACTTGAAGAATTTAGGGTTTTCCCTTTCTTACCTTGTTTCAAGTCTTTTGTACAATACACTGTTATCTGCTTGCAGCACAAAAACTATATGAAACCAGCGTTCAGGGAAGAAATCACAACCATGGTAATCAACAATAACTCCACCTTCACTCATCTGGTTTTCTAATTCATCAACTACCTGTAACAAAGGGACAAAAAGAATGCTCCTTTAAAAAAATGAGGTCAACTTTCCTATTAAATTTTAAGAAGTATATTTTATAAAAAAGTTGTACTTACTCTATCTTCGTCTAAAATGGGGCAATCATACTCTTCATCATAGCCATCATATAACTGCCCTAAAAGAGATTTACATTGGCTTATTCAACTAGTATTTTCTAAGTAACTTTAAGTAATTTTCAATTAATTTTAGACTTTAAGAAAGGAAATGTACCATCAATTACTCTTTTAGAGACTAGAGAGGGCTAATACACAGGAGATGTCACACCAACACCAAAAGTAAAGAGCAACACTGATTGAATCAGAATTTTAACTAGAGGGAAACTTGGAAAGCAATATATCTGATACCATTTTAGCTACTGAATTTGTGGGACTAACAGAAGAGAATTACATTATTTTTCTTGCTATTTGGTGGGAAGAGGGGACACATGGATACAGACGCTCTCATACACATTAACAGCAAATTAAGTATCAGATTTATTAGTCTAAGAAAATGGAACTTAGTAGAAGCAACAACAGATTCTCAATTCTAAAAATGAGCCCTCAGTCACACAGGTCCTACCTTTGTGGGATCTGGGAAAGGAGAGTCAGTTTGACCCAAGTGCTCCTGAACAGTATTTTTACTAGATTTCCAGGATCCCAAAACCCATGGGTTGAATAAACATCTTATTTCAGAAGGCAAAACAAGAATGATTGGCAGTTATAAAGAAGGATTTTCCAACAAATCAAAGCTGGCTTTCAAAGGAAGTCTTGCTTTAGAAGGTGAGACATAATCCTATGCTCCCTGAATCTCTAAGAGCTATGGAATAAGGCAGGCTTAGACCATCCTTTGAGCCATCTCTAAGAGCATGCTATAGTCTTCCTACATCTTTCCCTTCAATATTTTGGCACAGGTTGAAATTAGGTTAAAATGAGCATTCATTCTGAAATAACAAAAGGGCAGTTCTGAGGGTCAGTGGGAGGCAGAGAGACAGTTGCAACTCTTAGTCCTGCCTGGACAGCATATGGACTAATTCTGGCCACATGAGCACCTCTCAAGCACTTTCGTGTGCCCTCTGCTTCCCTGGGTTACTGTGCAACTACCAAAAACTCTAGCTAAAAAAATTAAATGTCTTGGTACTGGGAAAACTAGTTAATGATTTAAAAGTAATCTAACTCCTTTATAATATAAACTGGATTAAAGAACTAATATTTTAATTCAAAGATAATTAGTGGAAAATTTAATCTATAAAGGAATGATTCGTTTGAGTTTGTGAAAGAAGAAAATGACTACATTTAATTAAATGCTAAATCTCTGTTCAATGAAAAACAATGTATCAACAAAAATAATGACTGCTAGGAATTTTTGTAGTAGGACAAAAGGCCTGAAATGTAGATTACATAATAACCTTCAAAATCAAGATTAAACATACATACCTTAACAGAAAAGAGTACACACACAATGGGAATAATTAATTAAAATAATTAAAAGAAACTTTTTTAATGTTTTATTTATTTTTGAGAGAGACAGCGTGAGCAGGGGAGGGTCAGAGAGAAACGGAGACACAGAATCTGAAAACAGGCTCCAGGCTCTGAGCTAGCTGTCAGCACAGAGCCCAACGTGGGGCTCGAACCCACAAACCGTGAGATCATGACCTGAGCTGAAGCCGGATGCTCAATTGACTGAGCCACCCAGGTGCCCCTGGAAATAATTAATAAGCATACCATGAAAAAATATTGGACTTTCCTAGTTATTAAAAAGATACAAAGTAAAATTACCCTTTTTATGCCTGTCATTAATTATATATTATATAATAAATTGAAAATGTATTTCAAAAATAATTGTAGGGGTATCTGGGGGCTCAGTTGGTTGAGTGTCCCAACTCAGGCCCTGATCTCACAGTTCATGGGTTTCAGCTGCGTGGCGAACTCCATGCTGTCATTGTGGAGCCCACTTCAGATCCTGTCTCCACCCCCTTCTGTACCTCCCACTCATACTCTTTCTCTTAAAAATAAATAAAACATTAAAAAAATAATTAAAAAAAAGAAAAATGTCATACCTATTCACAGATTTCCTCTACCATTTAATTTCTAGCCAGAAAAAATTTTAAGTGATGAAATGATAAAAAAATTCAACAATAGGAAAAACATCTCGGCTTACTAATTTGATAAAATATTATGTAATTAAGAAAATAAATATTATGTAGTATTATATAGTATAGACTAGGTCACACATGACAAATGCTTATGACACAAAGGATAAAACATAAAAAGCAGAATTCAAAGTTGTCTGTAATAGGGCCAAAGATTAGAAGAAATGCAAAAGATGGAAATAAATTAGGATTTGGAGTACTTTTTTGGTGTATTGTTTTTACAATGCCACAAAATTTAATACCTACTGATGATTCCATACTATGTGGGAATCAACACTAGATAAATACTGAGGTTCCTTCATATTTTAAATCCTTGACTTTTAAGACTAGTGAAATCGTTAAAAAGTATGCAATCTAAAATAGAAACAAGTTTGTTAGAATTAAACTCTTTATACCGCAATGTTGAAATGCAGGATTTCTTAAATCATGTTAATGTAGTTAAATAATGTAAACCAAGCTTGAAAACATTCATTTCAAAAAGCACTTATCAAATACCATGTACAAGTGCCTCTAGGGATAATAAGGATTTAATCATGAGCAAAATGACCAAGAAGGCAAACGTAGTCTTTCCCTTAAAGAGTTTATAATAAAATGAGAGAGGACAGATAAGTAACCTGGAAATTATACTAGGATAATATTTTAGTATATGTGCTGCCGAAGCCAGCACAGTAGGATAATACTTTAAATGTGGGACATTAGGGAAGGCTTCCTGAAGAAAGTGACTCAAGTCAAGACTTGAGGCAGTTACCTGGGGAAAAAAGGTAGGGATGACTATTTTCAACAGAGAAAAAAGATACTCAAAGGCAGTGAGAATTATGAGGGCAAGACTCAAGCAAGGGAGGGAAAGTTTCTTTGACTAAGTTAGAAAATAGGGATTAAAGGGACCAGTAAATTGAAGCCAGATCTAAAAGGATTGCAGAGTTAGACTTTAACCTAAGGCAAAGTAAAATCATTAAAACATTTTAAGCCTGAAATGACATCAATTACAAATTTTTAAAAATTATTTTGGTTTCTCTGTAGAGAATAAGTTTAAAGGAAGCAAATCCAGAAGCAGTATACCAGATTGAGGTCACTGCAGAATTTTAGGTGAGTGATGATTATAACCTGTACTAAAAGGAGTGGAGAAATGGATTCTAAAGTTCATTTTAGGGGCTCCTGGGTGGCTCAGTCAGGTAACCATCCAGCTCTTGATTTCAGCTCAGGTCATGATCTCACGGTTTGTGAGATCAAGGCCTGCGTTGGGCTCTGCACTGATGGAGCAAGGCCTCTTTGGGATTTTCTCTCTACCGGACCCCAGCTTGTGCTCTCTCAAGGAAAAAAAAATCCTTTTAAAGTTCATTTCAAACTTCATAGGGCACCTAGTGGCTTAGTAGGTTGAGCATCCAACTTTGGCTCAGGTCATGGTCTCTGAGTTAATGAGTTCACGCCCACTTCGGATCCTCTGTTCCCCTCTCTCTCTGCCCCTCCCCAACTTGTGCTCTCTCACTCTTAAATAAATATTTTTTAAAAAGTTCATTTCAAATTACGAAAAAAGGAAAAACATATTCTTGTTTCTTATTTTTATTTGTGCATGCCACTTCAGAATGTTTCAGCTGGAAGTCAAATTTAGAGCTATGTATAATCCTAATCTAGAAAAGAAAAAAGGCTTGAATTGATTAAACTACCAAAAGCTTAGAAAATTCAATCTTCTCAACAGTTTTATGATTTAAAATTAATTGCGGAAAACAAATTGATTATGGGCCAGAATTAAATGGTTTAAGTTCTTACCTCAAAAGATCTCCCTAGCTGTTATTAATCAAGTAATAAAATCATTACATTTTAACTACCCTCCTAGAGTTTATACCATGAAAGCTGTTCTTTAATGACACTGGATGCTATTTCACTACTACTGCTAATACTTAAAACATTTTCAAATTTCTTACTCTGTACTTTTTTTTTTTTTTTAATGTAAGCTCCATGCCCAATATGGGGCTTGAACTCACAACCCTGAGATCTTGAATCCCATGCTCTACAGACTCAGCCAGCCAGGCAAATCCCACCACCCCAATTCCTTACTTTGGAAACATATTTACCACATTTACCTCAATCCAACAAGAAGCTTATATCTGTAATACAATTAGTACAAGAAACTAATTGGTTTGGAAGGACAGAGTGCTTTGTTCCCTGACCTTTTATGTAGAGAAAAGCACAATGAATCCTACTTAGAAAGTTAGAGAGCACTGAAGATGTGGCGTTTGAGGTGGGTCTCTCTCTCTTTTTAAAGAATCTCAAGCAGGATCCACACTCAGTGCAGAGCCTGATGCAAAACTCCATCCCACTGGCCTGGGATCATGACCTGAGCCACTCAACTGACTGAGCCACCCACGTGCCCCTTGAGCTGGGTCTTTTTTCAAGTCCTGTTTATTCCCTCTCCCTCTTTATATTATAAAGGACATAATAATGGTATAGAAGAGGAAAAGATACTAAAGAATAGGAGATTCAGGAGAAATAGGCTTGGAAACAGGTTAGGGATACCATAGGGACTTTTCAGGCAAACCATCAAGATTTACAGGGCAAGTGGATCTGTATAGTGTATGAGTGTTTGTAGGTGAGGGGAACAAGAACCAAGTAGGCAAGTAGTCAGAATTCAGAGCATGGTTTTCTTAAGTGTTTTAGGTTGTGGGAAAGTCTGACAATTATCAAGGTGGTTACGGTTAGTAGGTGTGACTGGTCCAGAGTGAATGAGATTACTAACGGGAGGGGCTAAACTGCACTACAGCTGCAGTGAAATCCTGGGGAAAGACACAGATGGAGGGGGAGGATCACATGCAGACTGGGAGACAGCAGTGCTGGGGGGGCCATTAGGGAGGTTAGTTTCAAAGCCTTCCAGGGGAGGGGGAAAAGTGGGATAAAGAGCGGGGATAGGAAACTTCTTCTGTAAAAGGCCAGAGAGTAAACACTTAATGCTTCATGAGCTCGTCTTCAGTTAGCGTGGTTCCTGTAAAAAAACAGCAGCAGCTTGTCAGCTCCTGGATTAGAAAGAGATCAAGATTTTAAGAGTTGAGGATTCAGCTATGCATAACAGCCAATGTTTCAAATGGACCCAATGTTAATGTAATTATATTACTTTGTCTGGACCTATGGGATCCTGGGGTTTATGAGCAGAAGCTGAAGACTGATAAACTTGGGGCAGGAAAATTCAGGATGCTGGTAAGTAATTAACTGATTGCGTACGGGAAAGGATACCAAGTGAGGAAGAATCGGAGACAGGAATAACAAGGATAAGAAAAGCACTCTTAGCCATACCATATTTAGGACTCCTCATTTTATTAAACTTAATTCCCCACCTAATTTTTCCTGTCTTGGTTCCATATGGCATAGGAATAGTCTCTTAAAAATAATATAGTAATTCAACAGGATTACTAGAATGGCAATAAGTTCCATTTAGGCAGATTTATTTAAAACAAGGGGGTTGTTTTTGGTCTTCTTTCTTTATAGCAAGGTTCCTCAACCTAAAATACTGACATTTTGAGCTTGATAATTCTCTTATGGGAGTGGAGGGCTATTCTGTGAATTGTGGGATGTTCAGCAGAATCCTTGGTTTCCACCTGTCCTGACTACCAAAAGTCTTCAGAAATTCTAAATGTCCTCTGAAGGGCAAAAAAGCACACCTAGTTGAGAACCACCCCTTTATAGATAATCACATGGGTTCCCTTAAAATATATCACTATTTCAGAAAAATGAATAAGATAGGGGTCTCAGTATATTTTCTAGTTGAGATTTGCAGATATATTCAAATGGCATCTGGGGGAAAAAAAAATCTGGTACATTATGAAAAACCTTATATAGTACCTTATCTAACATCATGTTAAGACAGACCAGAAATCCTTTATCTGGCATTATGCGGGGAGAGGGGACACAACTTTTCCTTTAAGGCTTAGATTCTATCTCATTAAATCATCTCAACAATAAAGTACACAGGATGTTTGGGACTATACACACCATTACGTGTACACACACTGGCTAAAAGTGTTGAGTACAAGTACAGAAGGAACCAGTTGTCTAGTGTTATTTTTCCTCTCAAACTATTCATGATAGATTATATAGCAAGTTCATTACATTTAGAAATGTTAAATTCAGTGAGTAAGATAAACTGGAAAACTGAAATTGACAACTGTATGGGACTCTGAAATCACTTGTCAAAAACTGTAAAGTTCAACAGGCAAAGAAAGAAAACCAGATTTTATATAGGTATAAAATAGGAGACTGACTAGCCATGTACAACAGCAAATAAATACCTAAATTTTATGAACTATACTTAAATACCAGACCTGGATTAAAAATATGACCATGAGTGGCATGTAGCTGGCTCAGCAGTTAAGCATCTGACTCTTGGTTTTGGCTCAGGTCATGATCTCATGGTCACGTGATGCAGCCCGACATCCAGCTCCAGGCTGAGCCTGGAGCCTCTTAGGGAATTCTCTCTCCCCCTCTTTCTGCCCCTCCCCTAGTCGAATATGTGCACATGCACACTCTTGAAACAAATAAAACACTAAAAAAATATGAGTATGATACTGACTTAGAGTATCAAGAATATGACAAAGCTAAGATATGCAAAACTAACCTGCACAAAAGGATACTGGGGAAAAAAATTGGGGGGACCAAGTGACATGGGGCAGAGAGAGAATCCCAGGAGGGGCAGCGGGAGAGGCAGAGAGGGGGAAAGGGGGAGAAGGGAGAGAGAGAGAGAGAGAAAGAGGTGGGGCTGACCTGAAACAGGGGCTCAAGCTCACCAACTATGAGATCATGATCAAAGCTGAAGTCAGACCCACTCAGGTGCCCTACTGGAAAAAAAAAATTTTTTTTAACTTTAAAGTGGGGAGATAATGGGAGACACATCAAAGGTCCTTAAATATAACCAAAGATATCGAAAAATAGGACCTAGGAAAAGCTGAATAGTTGACAGCTTATTCATCACAACAGATGAAGTGGTCTCTCCAAAAAAGACATGGTTGTATGAGAGTGACTTCCCCACCCATACTGTGATTTAAATATCTGAACACACTAGAAGTAACACT
Source organism: Suricata suricatta (assembly GCF_006229205.1). Lineage (NCBI taxonomy): Eukaryota > Metazoa > Chordata > Mammalia > Carnivora > Herpestidae > Suricata > Suricata suricatta. Next base: position 49,196,997 of record NC_043705.1, read on the forward strand.
CTAGTGGTAATGAGCAGGCCACAACTTCCAGTTGTTGTGAGGGTTATTCCTGTTGGTGACACGAGAGAAAGCTGCTTCTGAAAACATAAGTGCCAAAGTACCAACAAATTGATAAACAACTTTATTTTTAACACTTAAAGGCTGAAGAAAAACCATTACTAAGCCTATTAAAGAAAATCCAACATCTCAATCAGAAAGGATAACTATATTTACTCATTATACCATTTACATTTTCTACAACACAACTTGAAAACACCCAGCATGCATGTTTAATCTCAGTACAATGGATTCAAGACCAAGTATACATATTACAAGCATCGAGGCTAGATTACAAATTATCATAGTCATCATCGTCATCATCATCATCATCATCATCATCTTCTCGTTTTCTTTTCAATGCATTTGCTGATTCACTGGCAGTATTTTGTGATGACACCATGTTAGTGGTAATAAGAATGTTCTTGGACCCAATTAGTGATGGATTAATCAGAACATTCTGAACTGTGGATGTTGCAGGAATTGATGCTTTCACAGTTGGGGACTGTGAAGTGGGCATCTGCACTGTAAACCTTTGCCCTGTTAGGGACATTGGAGTCCCTACTTTAGTTGACACAGACATGGTTTGTGGGGTTGGCGTGCCAAGTGTGGGAGTACTTGGTCTGCTGGTAACTGAACCAACACTTAACCGGGGAACTGTTATTCTTCCCGCAGAAGTAGATGCCTTTTTTTGTAAAGACTTGAGTCTGTAGTTTGGAGCAGTCAAGCAGTATCTATCAGGGGGCAACCTGGGGCCTGAATATGGCTTGATTAATGGCAAAGGGGTTTGATTTCTTTGCCTTGCAATATCTAATAAAAAATCTCTTGGGGGAGGAGAGGTAAAAGACTGGTCAGCACGGCACTGGATTGCCAATCGCACATCATCTGCATCAACAGTAGCTTTCTTAGCATGACTTGAATAAATTTTTGCATCATCTAGAATTGTGGTCACATATCGGAAGGCAAACTCCAACATCTGATTTATAACTCTTGGCTCATATTCTGTAATCCCCATATCCTTCAGGATTTGTGCCATCATCTGTGCATCTTTCGGCATGCTCTTGGGAGAAGCCATCTTGCCAGACTCCATGATATCCGGTGATCAGACTTTAGATCATTTGAAAAAAATATGTACATTAGATCAAACCTGAAATAGTTCCTTTAGAAGCAACAGTCAGGAACTTCCTAAATTTTAAATACTATTAAAATTTTGAAAATATATTAAAAATTTTTTAATCTAAAATCTTTTTACTTTTAATGAGGTGCACTTAAAAGTCCCCTTAATTAAATTTATGGAGTTTCTACCCTGTATAGTCATTACAGAATATTTAAAAAAATGAAGACACAAATCAGGGAGTAATAAAAGACTGGGAGGAAATGGTAAAATAAAAACATTTTATCACTTCAGAATAATGTTCAGTTGTGTGCAGGCATGCAATTATTAAATGAATCTAAGAAAAAAGTCAAAGTACAGTCATGTCCTACTGACTCAAATTCAAAATAATGTGTCCTTCCAGTGAGATCAATATACTGTCTCCTCAGATAGGCTCAGTACCATCCACACTTTTATGTGTTTGCTCATGTCGAAAACATTCTCCCCAAGTCCCATCTCTTCATGGAAATGTTCCCAATTATTACCATTCAAAACAAATAAACAAAAACCCCCACAAAAAACAAAACAAAACTACTGGCCAAGAGGGCGGAGGAGGATGGGGGATAATGGTAACAACAACCAGAACACAGTGTTATACAGCTATTTTCTCTGAGTTCCCAAGAGAGCATAAATTCCTTAAAGGCACTGTCTCTGCTTTTTGTACCCTCTCACAAGTATAGTACTAACACTCCATTGTTCTACTCTTAAAAACATCAAAAAAACCAGCACCAAAGTATCCCTTACCTTCTCGAGCTAAATCACCCACATTAATGTATTTCAGTCCTGATCTTGATGCAAGTTCTTTGCCTAGTGTGGTTTTTCCAACCCCTGGTGTACCTGTAAAACAAGCCACAGAAGAATACTGTTCATAAAATATTTGTTAGACTTTAGGCACCTACTATCCCTTCTTAACATTCTTAACAACTGAAATGAAAAACTTCCTAATTAGCAATCCTCTGTGAATTACTATACACTATGATCTAATCAAAGCTACTCAAAGCCTGTTGGACAGCAGAATCTCGCCAAGTGTACCTGATCTATCAGGAGTGGGACCTGGGTGATTCTGATACCAATTCACAGACTGCCTCCCACCATCGCAGATACTCCTATAATAACACTAGCTATCTCAAATTACCTTCACGTATTTGCTTTAGTTTTTAAAAAATGAAATTATTCTTGGCAAAACTTAACCAGTATGAGGGACAACTCTCATTTCCACTACTGACTTCCTAAATCTTCCTTAGAGGCAACCACCAAGAAGCAGTTTCTTTTGTTATCTTTCTCAAGAAATCCTAATACATATGTGGTTATGTACAAATTTATTTATATATATGGCAACCCACTATATGTACACATATTACATGCATTTTAATAGAATAAACACACCAAAGAGTCACTCCCTTTAGATAAATAGCAATACTAGATATTGTTCTTCACTTTTGCTCTTTTTACATCTGTTGTAGTTCAAAATAACCAACTGCATAATTTTCAGCTCAGAACAGGTTTAAAACCACTTAAATTATAAAACTTGATCATTATAAATAAAAATAACAGGGACAAATCAAGTCTCCATTTACGGATCAATAAGTTAAAGTCCACTGTAATACACTAAATTTGAATCCTGGACTATCGTGTTGTTGTTTTCCTCCCCCCTGGACTATTGAGTTTTCCATAAAATGTTCACCTTTAGATTTTGACAGTACAGCTTAATACTAAAATGCAAGAGCACTGTCTGATCCCAACAGTTCAGAAGTTGTAATACCTTCCCCTAAGACACCGTAAAAGGTAAACAACTTGAGATGTTAATCTGTAGGTTTCAAAAACTGACAGGAGGTGGGTGCTGTCACATTGCTTTACTGCCACAAAGAGCATCTCAATTGTGTTCCAACACCATCTATACCCATGAGACTTTTCCATGAATGCCCCAAGATGCTATTAACTACTACAATTTAATGAACATTTAACCAGCCAACAATATTTTTTAGAATCACAATGCGACATTTTAGCACGCCTCCCATATAACAAGTGCCCTACAAAAGGGGTCAAAGACCGAGAAGGGCTGAAGCTATCATCCCGGGAACTTTACTGCAGCTCTAAAAGAAAAACGATCAGAGATACTCAGTAGGTGTCTTCTTGAAAGGAACAACAAACAAAAACAAAGAAAAGAGCTTCTGATGCTAACTTAACAAACGTACACAGCCAAGTTAACCACCCTACGCCATAAATATCCGAACTCTCTTACGCAAAAGTGATTGTCAGATACCAAGGAAAATGAAACAGAGCCAAGAGAGGCCTAAGGACGAGACATCCAGCATTAGAGACAGACTAAGTAACTGCTTTACATTATCTCGCTTAAAACTCTTTAAAGACAACACTACCAAAAAAAAAAAAAACCCAGCCATTTTACAAACAAAAACCAGATTCCGAAAGATTCTCCGGCTTGCAGGAAGGGGGACCAGGACAGGTCTCCCTCTACCTCACCGAGTGGCCTCGAGCCAAAAGAATCAACGTTCCCCGCCCCCACCCCCACCCCGCCTCCCGCAGCGGTCGCAGGACCAGATTTCGAGGCCCGGACTACAGCGCGGCCCTCCACTGGCCTCTAAACAGAGCACCGAACAGCACGGCACCCCTTCTGGCGCCCGACGAGCCACCGCACTCAGCGTCCTCGGCCTGCCCCTCCGCCCAGCGCCTCCCCGCCGCGCGCCTGACCGGTGAGCAGGATGTTCGGAAGCAACATAGTCTTCGACGCGCTGGCTCCCCGCGCCTTGGGCCACGCACTCTGCGCACAACAGGGAGGAGCCGGAAAGGGCGAGCTGCGGCAAGCGCCAGTGGCCCCGGGGTCCTCGAGCTCCTGCGCGGTGCTCGCGGCCCATCTTCACCGCTTAGTCACTGAACATTGATTATTCGGCCTTCTATAGCACGTTTTCAGTGCATTGTCCTAGGCTGGAGCACAGGCCAGGTCTGCGCTTCGGGTCAGGCAACGAGGTAGATGCCTAATTCACGGACGCCGTTGGCGGCCGCCCTGCTGCCTGTGTCGCCAAAGCGCCGACTGGTCTGAAAGGTCCCCGGGAGGCGGGGCCTCTGAGCGGCTCGGCGCTGCGCCCCGGTCGGGCCCGGCGGTTGCCCTTCCGCTGGAGGAGAGCCTGGGCTCCTCCGCTCCTCTACGCCCACGAGGGGATGCGGCTCCCGGAAAGTAAGGCCGCCGCAGCTGCGGCTGTAGTATATGTGTGTTCTAGAGCTTCCAACTCATCTGTGCCTTAACGCCTCCCCGAGCTCTCTTCGCTCCTCCTCTCGACCTGCCCATCCCATTCGGAGATGAGAGGATGGGGGTGTCGAACTCTGGCCTAGGGTCAAGGCTTGCGAGCGCATCTCGGCTGATTAGTAGCCTTGACGTTTGACGAATATCTGGTCTTAGTGTCTCCCTGCAGTGTGTGTAGCGGGCGGGGGGGGGGGAGGGTTAGTAGACTGGAAATTTTCTTGGAGGTCTTTTCTATCTCTGACGTCTCATTTAAGGAAACTGGCATCCACCATCTGGGACAGTTATTTTCTTTTTTAAAGGAAGTAATTGTCAATATTGTTTCCAAAGAGCGACTAGAGTACTGATCGTAAGAACAGCCTGCATCCTTTATTTCGACCTGCCAACTATGTTTATTCAACAGCTGTGTTTTTGCGCCTATCTCTGAAACTCTAAAGCAAAAATCCTCTCCAGTGGAACAGTTTGTGTGTGTGTATAGTGTTTTCGTGATAGAAGCTTTTACACGTATAAACTGTGTACATCCAAACCATAAAGCCCAGTACACGTTCCAATTTAAAAGTTTGCAGACCTTAACGCTTTCCACTTTATAAGGTTGCAGACTTTAAAATAAACTTTGCTTCTAGCTATTTTAAAATTGGTGAGTTCACTGATTTATATAAACATTGAAGAATTATTAAAGTCGGAAAATACAGTCATACCTCCAAATTTCCTAGTATGTTTAAGTAAGGAAAACAGAGTTGTTATACGGTTAGATTTAAAGTCTTTTTCCAAAGTAAGTGGAAGTCTGAATTTGTTATATAGTAAGTTTTTTTGAACTTGTGTGGAGGGGAAAAAACCCAAAACCCTGCGATGGTAATTTAAAATGAAGGAAATTTTAATTTTCAGCATAAAAACTACGCAAATAGAATTGTCTGATTTTTTTTTTTTACTGACAAAATATGAGGTATGTGTTTTTTCTGTTTTCTCTAATATATTATTGAGTATATGTGAAAGACTACGTTTAATATTACAATTATTTGACACTGTTAATAGTAATTGAAAATACACTTTATTATAGCATTTTGACTTCTTCATCTGTATTTACTATGTTGTCTTTCACTAGTTCCTGAACCTTTATTATACTGTTGATTGCATTGGTATGTATCACTCTACCTCTATTTTACAGTTTTTCCTTTTCTGAGATTTTTTTTCTTTTTTTTTCTCTAGGTGAAGTATACTTAAATGTACTACAGGTTGTATACTACGGATGGGAACTATTAAAGCTTATAATGTCAAAAACTTATCTTAGACCAAAGGTATCTTCCACAAAGGTATGATACACTAAAATGGCCATGTAATAATTGTCCAAAAAGAATGGTAATTTTTGTGTATGTTCTTAATGACTTATTATTGCCCTCAGAGTAACAATGCCCAGTACCTGATGTAATTAGCGATCTAAAAATTGTAATAATCTGTGAAATGACTAAAAGCACACCTTAATTTTTAAAAACTGATTATAATATCCAAAACAAAGAAAGGGCTGAAAACTCTTGAATGAAAGGTCAGCAGAAGAAAAAGAAATACAGGAGTCATGGTGTTAAAGATTAATAAGCCGCGCCTCTTCAAAATCATGTGTTCTGGTGCGTTAAAGTAGGATGGGGGTCAAGTGGTATCATACTCATTTGCAGGGTAGCTATTTTCTAGTGGTGGTGGTTCTTTTTCTCTGACTGTAGTAAATTATTAAAGTTTGCTGTTTCTCAGTCTTTATTTTTTTCCCGTAAATGGGAGTCCACATTCATATGAGAAGTAAAACTGTAAAATTTATAAGTAACATGCCAATCAGAATTATGAGATCAAGGGTGCCTGGGTGACTTAGTCTTTTAAGCCTCTGATCTTGATTTCGGCTCAGGTCATGAGCTCATGGTTTGTGAGTTCGAGGGCTTGAGGGGGGCTCTCATTGGCAGCACAGAGCCTGCTTGGGATTCTCTCCCTTATCTCTGTCTCTGAACCTCTCCCAATGGTGCTTTCTCTCTCTCAAAATAAATAAACTTAAAAAAAAATTATTCATAGCATCAGGATTCTTAGACTGTATCTTCTTAGAAGTTAAAGCTGATAGGGATTATTTGGATATATGCAATGGTTCTTAGTTTGTGAATGTATTTAACCTGGTCGAAGCAGAAGTATACCTCTTCTTATGGTTATACATCGTTAAAATAGTATTTTATTTCCTTATTTAGTTTTGCTTCTTTTTTGGTACATAATTTTAATATTCTTGTTTCAGTCTGTCAATAAATTTAAGAATGATCAGCCTGTTCTATACTGGGAATATTATAATTAATACAAAGAATTAGCTTTGTATTCTATGTTCCTTTATACGGCATTCATCATTATCCTGGTTAAGTGGACAAGTATGCATTTGTACCTAGCATGAAGTAAAAAAATAAGTAATACATATAAAGCCAGTTTTACTTAATTAAATTGTGAGATTTTTGTTTGAAATATTGCAAGTATGTGAATATTTTGTTTTGTAGCTTATATATAGGGAATAGAGGCAGAAAATATATTTACATTTCTCTTTTTCAGGTAACAGACTGGGTAGACCCTTCGTTCGATGATTTTTCAAAGACTACAGGCATCTCTTTTACCTCCACATCATTACGTGTGAATAACTCAAGTCACAGAAGAAAAAATGTGCCTTCCAGATTAGAAAGTAGCAGATTTCCAGCTAGAAAAAGAGAAGAGCCACCTTCTTCAGAACAGATTTATGGTCCAGAAAATTCAAAAGACTATTTCTCTGAAAATGAACCATGGGTGGATAAATACAAACCAGAAACTCAGGTACTAAATAGGATACAAATAAGTGTATGTAATTTAATTTTATGAAGGAGAGGAATGTGCGTTTTCAGATGATTACTCATAAAAATCTGAGTGGATGAATTAGAAAAAAACCAGAATTCTAGAGGTTTTTTTTTTACAAACCATGGTTCAGCATTTCTCAAGTTCTTCTGAAGTTGTACCATTGCCTATTTGTCTTGGATTTAATTTAACCCCAACATAGAATTGATCTGTTTATTTTCTCCTTAAATATAACCTCTCTGTTTATTCTCTTCCCAAAATGTATTTGAGGATTTAAAAAAAATTATAAAATTCCAAACCTGCTCCAGATTTTCATAAAAGAGTATCAGCATAAGAACAGAATTATTCCATAACAATTTTAAAAATTAAGTGTAATAGCAAATTAGTTACTTTGTATGTTACTTGTTTGCTAGTTTTTTCATTGTGTGCTAATGTACCAAAAATCCTGAGTTAAAATTTTTTATTTTAAACTTGAAATTTTTAGCATGAACTTGCTGTGCATAAAAAGAAAATTGAAGAAGTTGAAACCTGGTTAAAAGCTAATGTCTTAGAAAGGCAACCAAAACAGGTAATTTAATAAGAAATGTGTTTTAAAATATATTAACATCAAATGTTTCTTCGATTTACAGTTGGTTTTAAGAAGTTAAACTTTTATGATGACTTTGTTCATTAAGTCCAAATCACATACAATAAAAGTCTCTGATTTACTGCTTCGAGCTTCACTAAAAGATTCAGAGACTGTGAGTTTTCTCCTTTACTTGTACCTCTTTCTCCCACTTATGTCCTCCTAAGTCATCATAAAGCATAATAAAGCAAAATAAACCAGTTATAATAAAGCAAAATAAACCAATTAGGGTGCTAGCATATTTATCACATCAGGTTATCTCATGCTGAAGGAAAGAGGTAGAGTACTTATTAGTTTTTGTACTAAAAATAGCCTGAAACAGTCATTCATTTTTAAGGCTGATGTTTTTGTTTTACTTCCTAATTCTGTAATTACTCTTGGCTTCCAAGCTAAAATGTTCTTTCTCTCTCTCCCTTTTTGCTTTTTTTTAATGGTTGTTTATTTTTGAGAGAGACAGTGTAAACAGGGGAGGGGCAGAGAGAGAGGGAGACACAGTATTTCAAGCAGGCTCCAGGCTCTGAGCTGCCAGCACAGAGCCCGATGCAGGGCTCAAACTCACAAACTGTGAGATCATGACTTGAGGCGAAGTCTGACACTTAACCCACTGAGCCACCCAGGCGCCCCTCTTTCTCTCTCTTTTTAAACTTACTTTATTTTGAGATTTTTCAAATGTAAAGGAAAGTAGAATAATAAATGACTACTCATATGCCCACAAAATACCCATCATTTTTACTCTTAAGTATTTTAAAAGAAATTATAGGTAAGTGACATTTCAGACTTTTAGAAACATCAGTATGTCTCTTTTTAAAATAAACATATGTACCATTACTGTGTCTGACAAAATTAATTATAATTCCCTAATGTTATCTAATGCTCATTTCATATTCACATTTATCCATTTATCTGCAAAATGTCATTTACAGCTGATTTGTTAAAACCAGAATCTAATCAAGAAATACCTGTTGCATTTGATTATTACTTCTCTTACTTAGGTCTTTTAAAATCTAGAACGTTCCCCTTTACCCTCTCTTTTTCTCTGAGACATTGTGAAGAGACCAGGCCTGGTGATACATAGAACTCTCACATTCTAGATTTGTCGGGTTGTTTCCTCTTCATGATGACTAACTTGTTCTTCTATCCTGCATTTCCTGTAATCTGGAAGTTTGAATCAAGGGCTTAATTAGACTCAAGTTGAACATTTTTGTAATGATACTTTTTAGGTCATGGTGTATGTTTTATATTGTACCATATGAGAAAATATGTTTGGTTTTCCTACTGTCTTTGATGTTAAGTTTGGTCACTAAATTAAGGAAATGATAGTCAAAAATCTTCATTGTGAGAAAAGTTTCCCTTGCAACGGCCACATAACCTGTGGGGAGAATATTTGACCACATTAAAGATCCATTTCCTCCCCAGCAGTCTTTCACCAAAATGCTTCAGCATCCATTTGCAGTCTTTGCCTGAATCAGTTATTTTGTTAAAATTGTGAAATGGTGATTTTTAAATTCTACTTTTCTGTAATTGTTAGCTGGCAGTTTTCTATACAGAAGTTTGTCATCGTTAACTGGGGCTCTGTCGTTACCTTTAAATACAGTTCCAATTGGAAACGCAGGATAGATTTTAATTCATTGCCTTTAGTTTTCAACGTTGAGATGAAGGGATTGGTGTTTTAGTTGCCTCCACTGGTAACAGGTCTTTCTCTTTTGAATCGAGGTTTTTTTCTGTCTGGTCTGTGGATCTTACAATTTGGTTTAGTGTTAATATATTGAAGATAGATTTTCAGTGTCAACGTTGGTATTCTTCTGCTGGCTCATAAAAATCTCCCCTCTGTCTACTGTGAGTATAGATTCTTAGGCAGTTTCCCTGACACACTTCTTATATCCACGCATTTTCTTAGCTAGGCTAATATTTATATATTTTAGTGTTCAGTCTGTTTTCTCACTTACCAATACCTTTTTAATATTAACATTACCATGGTCTGAACGTACATGTGTTACTCTTAATACTCTAATGAACTTAGGTGTATGTGTGCATACGTTGGTGTTTTAGAAATTATTTCCTCTGATATTTTTTTTCTTTTTTAAATATTTATTGGTTTTTGAGAGACAGAGCACAAGCGGGGGAGGGGCAGAGAGAGAGGGAGACCCAGAATAGGAAGCAGGCTCCAGGCTCTGAGCTGTCAGCACAGAGCCTGATGCGGGGCTTGAACTCACAAGCTGTGAGATCATGACCTGAGTCAAAGTTGGGTGCTTAACTGACTGAGCCACCCAGGCATCCCTTCCTCTAAAGTTTTAACAGCTTCTTCTTTCTAAGAAGTTGGGTTCTTATCAATCATATACTCTTTATTATACAAAAGTCCAATGATGTCAGTAATTACTGACATAACTGATTTAATAAAAAGACATTTTTATTAAAAATTTTTTTTCTGACTTCTGGATTTTTCAATGGGCAAGCAAAAATTATTTCTTAAATTTATTGTAAGTACTTCAGATATTTGCTGAATTTAATTTGTCAGGGCAGCATCTTCAGAATATGGTAAAAATATTATGATGTGATGGAAATGTAATATATATAAGGGATATAGTCAATGATACTGTAATAGCTTTGCATGGTGACAAAATTAGATTTATGGTAATCATTTTATAGTGTATAAAATATCAAATTATTATGTGTACACTTGAAACTGGTAAGTTATGGCATTTATACTTCACTTAAAAAAAAGAAAAAACCCTACCATAACATAGATGATGGGAACATTAACAAAAGTCTTTATGCTTTAATGTTCTAGTAGATTACTCCCACTTCTCTTACTGGAAGCAAAGCTTTTGCTGTGTGGCTGTGCTCACTGCATCAAAAAAGCAAGACACCTTACTACATAAAATAATGGGGGTGTCCATGCTGAGTCTTCCTCTTCATTATTTAAAAGTAATCTGTTTGGAAGTAGTCAGTTCTCACTAGTTACATTAGGTGTATCCTGTAAACTAGAAACAATTAGTGAATACCGAATAGTTCCTGAGAGAAATAAGTAGTTAGGTTCCTACAGAATCTTTCTCTGGCCACATTTATGTCAAGTCATGAATATATAACCTTGTTTTATATTTATTTATGTTTAAAGACATCATAGTACATATTATTGAATCATTAAATTCATGGCCAATGGCAGTTTAACTAATGAACTTATTCATTTTTAAAAATGTGAGTGGTTCTCTTCTGGGGCCAAGTACAAGAGCCCTTATTGATACTCGTTAGTAAACAGTGGAGCAAGGATTACCAGGGGATGTAAGAAATCTTCCCCTAATATTTTTTTTAGATTTAACTTTTATGTCAGATTGGTAATATGAGGAGATACTGCTATGACCTACAACCTCTAGTCTCTTGTTAGAGTTCTAACTCTGGAAAATAGGTTTCTTAATATACATTCTTCAAAAGTTTGAGGGGCGTCTGGGTGGCTCAGTCGGTTAAGCCTCCGGCTTCGGCTCAGGTCAGATCTCACGTTCGTGGGTTCGAGCCCCGCGTCAGGCTCTGTGCTGACAGCTAGCTCACAGCCTGGAGCCTGCTTCAGATTCTGTGTCTCCTTATCTCTCTGCCCCTCCCCCTCTCATCCTCTGTCTCTCTCTCTATTAAAAATAAATAAAACATTTAAAAAAAAATTAGAAAAAAAAGTTTGATACCCAAACTAAGAAGAAATTATGCTTATTTAATACTAAAGCATATAATTAAAAGAGAGGTCTGTATTAAGACTGAATTTTTGAATTCAGGTAATCTCTAAAATTACTTGTTTCAGATATTACCTCCTTAATCTAGCTGATGTTTAGTTTTAATTTGGCTGCCAAGTAGACCTTGGTAGGGACATAATGCAAATATGGAAGAATTATCAGAAGCTATGCGTAAGTTTTAGGAAATAAGACTATCATATTTTATCTGAAGTTGGAATAATCCAGCTAGCACCATTGTAAAAGTTAGTCACCTTATACCAGAAATTTATAGAAATCATTAATATTTAGAAAGAAAATTCAAAATAAAACTCTAGCATTATAGTGATTTTGATTTTTTATTAATGTTTGTATTTGGTTTTAGGGTGGATCTGTTTTATTAATAACAGGTCCTCCTGGATGTGGGAAAACAACAACTCTAAAAACACTATCGAAGGAGCATGGTATTCAAGTACAAGAGTGGGTTAATCCAGTTTTACCAGACTTCCAAAAAGATGATTTCAAGGACATGTTTAATCCTGGTAAGATTTGCTGTGAAGGTAGTGGAAATAGTGGGGGAAGTCTCTGTTTAAATGCGATTTGAAACAAACTCCCCATTGAGATTCCCGAGATCCTTTTGGGTATGTGTTTTTGAGAGAACAGTTTATGTTGTCACTCTATGCTAGAATGGCATATGCCCACCATGACTAACTTCATAAAATAAGAGGAGCAATCAGATGAAACCATATGAGAGCATTTTCTCTGATACTTCCCAGTTTTAGAGAGTAGTGATTTCAGAAGAGGGAAAAGTTGCCTCCAGTAGAGGAGAATGGGATTTTTTGAGGATTAGGTCTGATTGATTAATAGTCCGCACACTTATTTGGAGTGTCTTCATTGTATAGGCAAAGACATAAATGTTTTTACCAGTTGTGTGACAATATTAACAGCTGTGTTCTGAAGTAATTTAATTCCATATTACATTCATTGGTATAGAAAATTCACTGTGGTCCATGATGACTCTTGTCTTTTGAAATGAATATGCTATTTTGAATTTGAATAATTTTGCCTAATTAGAAAAAAATCTACAGTGTTGTGAACTCCTTCTTGTATATGTGAATGTATTCAGTAACGTGTATATTAAGTACAGATGTGTAATGCTGGTGTGTGCATAATTTGTTGAGAGTGAAAGTGTTGAATATGTTTTCTTTCAGAATCAAGCTTCCAAGCATTTCCCTATCAATCTCAGATAACACTTTTTAAAGAGTTTCTACTAAGAGCAACAAAATATAACCAACTACAGATGCTTGGAGATGATCTGAGAACTGATAAGAGGATAATTCTGGTGGAAGTACGGACAAATTTTAAGATCCTGCTGTAACTATTGAGTAAATAATTGCAAGATAGATCTTACTGATGGTGGCATTAACTCTCTCCATAGTATTCATAGTAGTAAAAAATAATGTAAAGGCTCTGGGATAGCAGAAACCTCAGATCTTTTTCAGTAAACTTGAATAGAGTAGCTTTCGGCTGACGAACTTTAGAATTTTAATGACTCAAGTGTGGAAAAAGCAAAAGAAATAATTTGAAGGGTGCCTGGGTGGCTCAGTCAGTTGAGCATCTGACTCTTAATTTTGGCTCAGGTCATGATCTATTAGTTCGTAAGTTTGAGCCCCATGTTGGGCCTGTGCTGACAGTACAGGGCCTGCTTGGGATTCTTTCTCTCTCCCTCTCCCAGCTCCTCCCCTACTCGCTTTCTCTCTTGCAAAATAAATAAATAAACTTAAAAAAGGAAATGGAAGGATGTCTACGAGAAAATACTGTAACTAGTAGTGACCCTAAGAAATTTGAACTAAAACTTGGGTTTCACATTGATGCATTTTACTGGTTAGGACATCAGCTTTTTCATGTTTTCCTTAATTTCTGTAAAAGTTCTAGTTACAGTACATTGAATAGTTAACATTTTTCCTAACTTGTAAATATAAATCTGAAAATAAATTTACTCAAGAATAAAACTAACCTAATCATTATCTTTTTTCAATAGGATTTGCCTAACCAGTTTTATCGAGATTCTCATACTTTACATGAAATTCTCAGGTGAGTTTCAGTGAAGTTTTCTCAGACTTTTAATTAAATGACAATGACTTAAATTTCAACATTGCTCTACTTTATTTTAGGAAATATGTGCATACTGGTCGGTGTCCTCTAATATTTATAATCTCTGATAGTCTCAGTGGAGATAATAATCAAAGGTTACTATTTCCCAAAGAAATTCAGGAAGAGTGTGCTATATCAAACATTAGGTAAGAATGAAATTCTTGTAATGCTCACATTCACAGGTTATATTTTTAGATTAATCATCTAACCCTTATCTTTCTTTATAAAATTTTTGACAGTTTTAACCCTGTGGCACCAACAATTATGATGAAATTTCTTAATCGAATAGTGACCATGGAAGCTAATAAGGTAAATCTCTTAAGAACTGATTAATTTGAGTCTTACATTTTAATTATAGAAAGCCAAACTTGCAGAGTTGAGACACATAATATTTCAGTTTTTAGAATTAAAATATGTTATTATATTTGTAAGGCCAGTCATTCTAGGAAAGGCAGGGAGTACTGGTTTTAGAAATCCAGGGGTGCCTGGGTAGTTCAGTCGGTTAATCATCTGACTCTTGATCTTGGCTAAAGTCTTGGCCTCGGGGTCGTGAGTTCAAGCCCTTTGTTGAGCTCCACACTGGGCTTGGAGCCTACTTGAGAAAAAAGATCTTTAACTTTTTTCTACTATTAAACCTAGCTCTCTCTTTCACATTGAAGGAAATAGTCCTTTGTTTGGCTAGTGTTGTAAATTGTATCTGTTATCAAGAGACTGTTTCCTGGCGTCTAGGTACTTAGTCATCAATGATCCAATTTTACATTTGTCCTATTGTCAGTTTTTTAATCTAATAATATTTTTATTGTTAAGAAACATAAAATATACCATCTTAACCATTTATTTTTTGATATTATGAAAATATACTTGATGTACAAAATGGCGTCAGTTTAAGGTAGACAATATATTGATTTGATACACTTAACATTTTGCAAAATGATCACCACTACCGCATCCCACAATACCATCAACAAGTTGTGTCATTACCACTTCTTTTTTGGGGTGAGAACATTTAAGATCTTGGGTCTTAGTACCTTTGAGATACTTAATACAGTGTTATTAATTATCCCATCTTAACCATTGTGTACAGTTCAGTAGTATTACATATATTAACATTGTGGTGAAACCAGCTGTTGTGATTTTTAATGCATCACTTTTTTTCTATCTTTGTAATCAAAATTATGTTAAAATAAATTGATGGAACTTCTCCCAGCAGCATGGTTCTAGGGGGAACCTACTGCTACAAATCAACTAGATCTTAAATGAAACATAAATTTTTTTGCACCACTTGGATCATAGAAATCTTCAAGGGAGGGGTTGCTTTGAGGATTCAACAAAATAATGTATGTATGAAGAGCAGTTAGCTGAATAAATAAAAAAGTATTAATAGTGAAAAATTAAATACAAACTGAGTCTAATAATGGAGCAGTTATTTTGAGGAGGTATCATGTTATTGATTAGTGTTTTGAAATTATTTAGTGACATGGGAAAATAAGAGTTAATGTATTTAACTTAATGTCAAATGAAAAATAATAAGTGCAAAGGGCTCCTAGGGGACTCAGTCAGTTAAGCATCTGACTGCAGCTCAGGTCATGATCTCTCTCGCATTTTGTGAATTTGAGCACTGGATTGGGGTCTGTGCTGACAGCTCAGAACCTGGAGCCTGTTTTGGATTCTGTGTCTCCCTCTCTCTCTGCCTCTCCTCAACTCATGCCGTTTCTGTCTCAATAATAAATTAACATTAAAAATTTTTTTTTAAATCTGCATTCTCTACTAGAACCATAACTACAAATTATAGTTTTTAAATACTCTGTTTACTAAACATCAGGAACTAATAAAAATAATCAAAATATAGCACCTTATTGCATTAACTCAAAATTTTTTAAGACTAAATCAGCAAGAGTACCTGGGCAGCTCACTTGGTTAAGCATCCTACTTCAGCTCAGATCCTGATCTCACAGTTTGTGAGTTTGAGCCCTGCGTTGTGCTCTGTGCTGACAGCTCAGAGACTGGAGCCTGCTTCAGATTCTGGGCCTCCCTCTCTCTCTCTCTCTCTCTCTCTCTCTCTCTCTCCCCTGCTTGCGCTCTGACTTTCTCTCTCTAAAAAATAAACATTAAAAAAATTTTTTAAAGACTAAATCATTAAATTGCAAATGTCATTCACTTTAGCAAATTGTGTTGGAATAGTAAAAAGATACCATGGGGGTACCTAGGTGGCTCAACTGGTTAAGCGTCCAGCTTTTGGTTTTGGCTCAGGTCATAATCTCACAGTTTGAGTTTGGCTTTCTTGTGGGGCTCTGTGCTGACAGTGTGGAGCCTGCTTGGGATTTTCTTTCTCCCTGTCTCCCCTCCCCTACTTTCTCTATCTCTCAAAAGTAAATAAATTAAAAAAAAAAGAGATAACATGACTTTTTTATGTAGTTACATGCTGTACTTTAAATAGTTGGTCTATAAGAATGTTAGAACTAGTATACATCTTGGGGTGCCTGGGTGGCTCAGTCAGTTAAGTCTCTGACTTTGGGTCGTCGTGACCTCACAACTTGTGAGTTGGAGCCCTACATCAGGCACTGTGCTGACAGCTCAGAGCCTGGAGCCTGGTTCAGATTCTGTGTCTCCCTCTCTGCCTTTCCCCCGCTTGAGGTCTCTCTCTCTCTCTCTCCCTCTTACAGATAAATATTAAAAAAAAAAAAAGACTTCCTTGTGTTTCAGATTTTTAAAATTTATTTTTTATTTTTTTGTTATTTTTGAGAGAGCAAGTACAAGCGAGCAGGGGAGGGGCAGAGAGGAAGTGAGAGACTTTCTTTTTTTTCATTTTCTTTTTTTAAAGTTTATTGTCAAATTGGTTTCCATACAACACCCAGTGCTCTTCCCCACAAGTGCCCTCCTTCGTTACCACCACCTCTTTTCCCCCCTCCCACTTCCCCTTCAACCCTCAGTTTGTTTTCAGTATTCAATAATCAAGAGAGAGACTTTTTTTTAAATTTTTTTAATGTTTTATTTATTTTTGATACAGAGAGAGCATGAGAGGGGGAGGGGCAGAGAGAGAAGGAGACACAGAACCGGAAGTAGGCTCCAGGCTGTGAGCTAGCTGTCAGCACAGAGCCTGACGCGGGGCTCGAACCCACGAACGTGAGATCATGACCTGAGCCGAAGCCGGACGCTTAACCGACTGAGCTACCCAGGCGCCCCAAGAGAGAGACTTTCAAGCAGGCTCCCTGCTATCCGCTCAGGGCGCAATCTTAGAAATCTGTGACCTTATGACCTGAGCTGAAATCAAGAGTTGGACACTTAACCTACTGAGCTACCCAGGTACCCCAAGGTTTTTTAAGTAATCTGTACCCCCATTATGGGGGTTGAACTTAAAACCCCAAGATCAAGAGTGTCATGCTGGACTGACTGAGCCAACCAGGTGCCCCTAAAACTAGTTTACTTTAGATGATATTGTTGGTATGTTTCGTCACAGGAGCAATAACCAGCACACTTCAAGTCCTTCAGACTTTTGTAAAATCAAATGTTAGGATGCTGTCTGGGGTCTCCAAGGATGATAATGATGTTATAGGAAGATTAAGAGTTTAATCTCTGGCATTCTGCACCTCAGTTAATTAAATTTAGAAAGAGTGTTGACATCTTTAAAAAAATTTTTTTTTTTAATTTTAGAGAGAACTCCAGCAGGGGAGAGGGCCAGAGGGAGAGAAAGAAAGAATCCCAAATCCCAAGCTGGTTTCTTGCCCAGCGTCGAGCCTGAAGTGGGGCTTGATCCCAGAATTCTGAGATCAGGACCTGAGCCAAAATCTAAGAGTCAGATCCTCAATCTACTGAGCCACCCAGGTGCCCCGAGTGTTGACATCTTAAGTGATCTAGTAACAAGAAAGAATGTTCAATATCTTAGGGTTTTTAAGTTTAAATAGGTGTTTCTCTATTTTTAAAAGAAAAAAATCTTTAGTCGTTTTTGATACATTAAGTATGTAAAGTGTGATCACACATTTCAACCACAGTTGTATCTGCAAAGTAATTAACATCCATGGTATTTCCTTCTGCTACCAAGGATCATGATTTTAAATTACTTTTCCTTTTTGGCAGCTAATCCATACTAGAAATTTTCAAAAAGAAATACTCTTAAAATAATTTTAAATTAAATAAATGTCTTCGTAATAAAAATAAAGTTAATCTGAAGGAGAAATTCACAGGCATGAGCAAGAAACTTTTGTAAAAGTATAATGAAGAGAGACTTTCTTAGTATTGAACCATAATATAAAAGTAAAGATATCACACCTGTATGGTATTGGGACAGTAATAGACAAAAATGAATAAAATGAGACGCACAGAAATAGATCAGTACATTTAAGTGGCAATTTTCTTATAGGAAAGTATATTTCTTTCACATTACTAGTGAAAGAGGAGACTTAGAGTTAAGTAATATTTGCACAATTAGATATCCATATGGAAAAACATAAGGTTGGATCTTTATACTTATGCACAAAAATAATTTTTAGGTAGACTAAAGGTCTGAATGTGAAAATGAAAATAGTATTAAAAAATACCGACTTTGGGGTGCCTGGGTGTCTCAGTTGGTTGAGTATCTGACTCTTGATTTTGGCTCAGGTCATGATCCCAAGGTTGTGAGATTGAATGCTGCATAGGGCTCTACATTGACTGTGGAGCCTACTTAAGACTCCTCTCTCTCTCTCTCCCTGTCTCCCTTTCTCCCTCTCTCCCTCTCCCTCTCTCCTCTCCTCTCTCCCTTTCTCCCTCCCCCTCTCCCCCTCTCCTCCTCTTCCCCTCACCCTGGGCCCCTCTCCCCTGCATGCACATGTGCTCTCCCTCTCTCTCTTAAGAGAAAAAGGAAAAATACCGACTTTGGTTTGGAGGAAAGTATTCCTACGTAAGAAAAATAAGCTCTAAAAACATTGGATTTACAGGGCATCTGGGTGGCTCAGTTGGTTAAGCATCTGACTTCAACTCAGGTCATGATCTCATGGTTTGTGAGTTCAAGCCCCGAGTTCGAGTCCCGCATCGGGCTCTATACTGACCATTCAGAGCCTGGACCTGCTTCAGAATCTGTGACTTCCTCTCTCTCTGTCCCTCCGCTGTTCATGCTTTGTCTCTCAAAAAATAAACATTAAGAAAAATTTAAAAAAAAAACACATTGGATTTACTTCAAAAAAATGAAAAGCTTAGAAAGTGACATAAGGCATCATGGTAAGCTAAGTTAAAAGACAAGCCTGAGAATGGAAGCAAATATTTGCATTTTATGTAACAGATAAAGCATTAACACCGAATAAATAAAAATATGTCTGCAAATAAAGGTCAAGAACAGAAGCCAATGCACAGATTAATACAAATGGCTAGTAGACATGAGAGGTGTTTAGCTGTACTAGTAATCAAAGAAATTAATATTTAAATATGTTTATTAGAAGTGCCTGGGTGGCTCAGTCGGTTAAGTGTCCGACTTTGGCTCAGGTCATGATCTCACAGTTCATGGATTCGAGCCCCATGGATTCGAGCCCCAGGTCAGGTTCTGTGCTGACAGCTCAGAGTCTGGAGCCTGCTTCAGATTCTGTGTCTCCCTCTCTCTCTCTGCCCCTCCCCCACTTGTGCTCTGTGTCTCTCTCTCTTAAAATTAAACATTTAAAAAATATGTTTTTTAATGTTTATTAATTCATTTTGAGAGAGTAAGTAGGAGCATGAGTGAGGGAGGAGCAGAGAGAGAGAGAGAATGAATTTCAAGCATACCCCATGCTCTGCACAGAGCCTGATGCAGGATTTGATTCCACAACTAAGATCATGACCTGAGCTAAAATCAGTTGGGGCGCCTGGGTGGCTCAGTCAGGTGAGTGTTCGACTTCCTCTCAGGTCATGCATGACCTCATAGTTTGTGAGTTCCAACCCCACAGTGGGCTCAATGCTGTCAGCCTGTCAGTGTAGATCCCGGTTTGGATACTCTGTCACGCTTTCTCTCTCTGACCCTCCCCAACTGATGCTTTCTCTCTCAAAAAATAAATAAAACATTAAAAAAACCTTTTTTTAACATTTACTTATTTTTGAGAGACAGAGACACATCATGAGCAGGGAAGGGGCAGAGAGAGAGGGAGACACAGAGTCAGAAGCAGGCTCCAGGCTTTGAGCTGTCAGCACAGAGCCTGATGCAGGGCTGGAACCCACGAACTGTGAGATCATGACCTGAGCCAAATTGGACGCTCAACCGACTGAGCTGCCCAAGTGCCCCAAATAAAACATTTTTAAAAATTTAAAAATAAAAATCAAGATTTGGATGCTTAAGCAACTGAGCCACCCAGGTATCCCAAAGAAATTCATATTTAAACCAGGTACCATTTTTCATATATCAGCTTGCAAAACATTTACAAGATCAATAAACAGGATTGCCAAAGATAAGGCGAAAATGGGCACTCTCACATACCATTGATAGAAAAAAATCGGTAATTGTTAGAGACACTTGGAAGGCACTATCCTTTTACAGGAATATTTGTGCCTGTTGACAAAGATATAAATATATCTGTGGTAAAAAAATGGGAAACAATGTAATTGTTGTCCCTTCATTGGAGAATCTTAAATTATACCCATAATGTTTTTCAATGTGAAATAGAGTTAAGGGTGCTCTTAGAGATCACAGAGAATGCTATTAAGTAAAAAAAACATGTCATAGAATAATATATGTAGGGACACCTGAGTGACTCACTTGGGTGAGCATCTGAGTCTTGATTTCAGCTCAGGTCATGGTTCCAGGGTTGTGGGATCGAGACCCATGTCAGGTGTGGAACCTGCTTAAGATTCTATCTCCTTCTGCCCCTCTCCCACATTTGTACACTCTCAAAAATAATAATAATAAAAATAATACCTATAATAAAACCCTACTTATGTTTATAAAGTTAACTATGTTGGGGCGCCTGGATGGCTCAGTAAGTTAAGCATACAACTTTTGGTTTTGGCTCAGATCATGATCTCATGTTAGTGGAATCAAGCCCTGCATTGGGTGCCATACTGCAAAGAGCCTGCTTGGGATTCTCTTTTTCCCTCTCTCTCTCTGTCCCTCCCCTGCGTGAGTTTGCTCGCTTGCTCTCAGGAAGAAAAACAACTTTAAAAAGTTAACTATGTCTATACATACTTTCAGGTACTGTACATACTTAGAGACATTTTTGCACAGAAAGTAGTCTGGAAAAGTACTCACTAGAATATCAACAATAGTGACAAAGTTTAGGATATGCGAAGACTTACCTAGGACACTAACTTTTTCATAAAGCCTTCTGAAACAGCTTTGATTAATAAAAAACTATTCAAAGGCCATAGGAAAATATTATTTTTTGTGTTTTAATCAGTTCTAACAAAATCTGAAATGGGTGATCTATGAGCAGTCACATGAATTCAACGCAAGTCATTTTATCAGTAAACCGTTAAAGAGTATCTTAAGGTGGAGAAGGATAGATAAATTTTTCTGCTCTTGTACTTGAACTGACAAGGGAGGGACATTTGTATATGTGTATGTATGTATAGTTGAAGAGAATCTCAAAATATAACCTAGTCCAAGTAAACAAGTAAAATTATTTTATACTTTTGAAAATTTACCTCAATCTATGATAAGTCAATGACCTTCCTGAGCAGACTGGTGTTTAACAAGGAAGCTTTTTAGCATCCAGCTTTGAAAGATCTAATATATTTTCATTTAGTTCTGAGAATGGGTGGCGGGGGAGGGGAAGTTTAGAAAAGAGTTTTTTTAACTGTCAGGTTTTTTTTCTTAGAATGGAAGAAATATTACTGTTCCTGATAAAACTTACCTAGAGCTGCTCTGTCAAGGATGTTCTGGTGATATCAGAAGTGCAATAAACAGTCTCCAGTTTTCTTCTACAAAAGGTAACAATGAAAGATAAATTCTCATAGTATTATATTTGGTGACTTTCTCTTAATTGTTCATGAGTGAAGTCACACTAAACATATTTCACAACTGATACATATCTATCTCCATTTACTATTTTTTGAGATCATTTCATAAAATCATCTACATACACGTGCATACAATGAACACACTTCTGTGAATATGTCATTGTATGTATCCGTATACCTGAGACAAAACCCAATTCATTTATGTGGTTTGCTACTTTACTTTTGTAATTAGTTGTTTTGTTATGTCTTAAATTTTTTTAATGTTTATTTTTGAGAGAGAGAGAGAGAGAGAGAGGGACAGAGCACGAGCAGGAGAGAGGCAGAGACGGAGGCACAGAATCTAAAGCAGGCTCCAGGCTCTGAGCCATCAGCACAGAGCCCAACATGGGGCTTGGACTCAAAAAATGCCTGAGCTGAACGAAGTTGGACGCTTAACCGACTGAGCCACCCAGGCACCCCTGTAAAGTTAGTTGGGATAAGGGGCGCCCGGGTGGCTCAGTCGGTTAAGTGTCCGGCTTCGGCTCAGGTCATGATCTCATGGTTTGTGGGTTAGAGCCCTGCGTCACGCTCTGTACTGACAGCTCAGAGCCTGTAGCCTGCTTCGAATTCTGTGTCTCCCTCTCTCTGACCCTCCCCTGCTCACACTGTCTCTCAAAAATAAATTAAAAAACATTTAAAAAAATTTTTTTAATGTTTATTTTTGAAAGAGAAAGAGCGTGTGTGCAAGCAAGGGAGGCTGAGAGAGGAAGACACAGATTTTGAGCTAAGCTCCAGGCTCTAAGCTGTCGGCACAGAGCCCTATGTGGGGCTCGAACCCACAAATCTTGAAATCATGACATGAGCTGAAGTTGGATGCCTAACTGACTGAGCCACCCAGGCGCCCCTACTTTTGATTTTTAATTTATATATGATACGTTTAATAAATTTATTTGCTTCATTGTAAAAAGGGTGCATAGTCATGGTACATTAAAAGAGATAGCACATAGGAGCACCTGGGTGGCTCAGTCGGTTCAGTGTCTGACTTGAGTTTTGCTTAGGTTATGATCTCATGGTTTAGTTTGTGAGTTTGAGCCCCATGTCAAGCAGTGCAGAGCCTGCTTGGGATTCTCTCCCCTTCTGTCTCTCTTTGCCCCTCCCTGGCTCAATCTAAAAAGATAGTACATGATATATTGCACATGGTCCTTGATCAGAAAACATTTCATATGTCATCTCCTTGTTGTTTAACATTGAGGAATTGACCTTGAAATTTGAAAAGCCATCTTTGGAGCTCTCAATCCACCTGAAATCCTTGTATCTACACACAAGTGTAATGTGTTCATTTAGTTTATGTCTCTGTTTTTCTTTTCTTTTTATTTTTTTAATGTTTTATTTATTTTTGAGAGTGGTGTGAGCAGGGGAGGGACAGAGAGAGAGGAGAACAGAAGATCTGAAGGAGGCTTTTTTCTGACAGTGGCTAGCCCATTGCAGGGCTCGAACTCACTGTGAAATCATGACCTGAGCCAATGTAACTCAACCAACTAAGATCCTATGTTCTTTCCTTTATTTTGAGAGAGATTAAGCGTGCCAGTTGGGGGATGCAGCAGAGAGAGAGGGAGAGAGAGAATCCAAACAGGCTCTGTGCTATTGCACAGGCTCAGTCGCACCACTGTGAAATCATGACCTGAGCTGAAATCAAGAGTTAGATGCTTAACTAACTGAGCCACTTAGGCACCCCACAGGCTATTGTTTTTAAGTGATGCATTCTGAGTTTTGAACAGTAGATTTACCAGTGAAATTTCAACATAGGTATAGTCATAAATTGAAGACTACCCACATCAGTGTGAAGCATCCACTACAGAACTATACTGCCTGGTCTCAAATCATTAACTAGATGATGACCTTGAGCCAGTAACTTAACCCCTTTATACATCCTATCTTTTTTTTTTAACAGTTATTTATTTTTGAGAGACAGAGTGAGACAGGGCATGAGCAGAGGAGGGACACAAAGAGAGGGAGACACAGAATCCGAAGCAGGTTCCAGGGGCTTGAACTCACCCACCGCAAGATCATGACCTAAGCCAAAGTCGGAGGCTTAACTGTCTGAGCTACCCATGCACCTCTGTATGTCCTGTCTTTAATGTGTGTAATAGTATTTCTCCCCTAATCGAGTGTTTTGAAGATTAAATTGGTTAGCACATGTCATGTACCAAGAATAGTACTTAGCACAAATAGTACTGTGAGAAATCAAGATGATAGGCCTGTATCAGAGAGCATCATTTCTATGTGTGAAAATTTGAAATCTTTGTCAGAGATACTTTCAAATGACATTTTATTTCATTTTAATAATCTGGTAACCCAAAAAGGATTTTTACTCAGTTCACATATTTTATAACTATTGTTTATTAGAAAAGTATAATTTAATTATACTATTGAGTATAACTATATCTAAAATGTTGTTAGTTTTGTTTTTCATATTTTAATTTTATTTCCACTGTTGTCTCTTGGGTGTATATTTTTTAGGAGAAAACAGTTTTTGGCCAAGGAAGAAAGGAACATCTTCATTAAAATCAGATGCTGCTCTGTCAAAATCAAAACGAAGAAAACAAACAGATAGGGTTTTTGAAAACCAAGAGGTCCAAGCTATTGGTGGCAAAGATGTTTCTCTCTTTCTCTTCAGAGCTTTGGGGAAGATACTGTATTGTAAAAGTAAGAAAATCTTATGTTTTATAAAAAATCTGTTAGGTATTGGTCCTACAACTGAAATTAAATACTAGTTTTTGAAAATGTCATGTCTTTGGTAGTCAGGGCCAGGCCTGACACTGTTTGGAAAGGCCTAAGACACAGCAGGTAAATGTTTTAAGTGCAGTATTTTTCAACTGTGGATGGGTTTAATTGTAAAAACTACTGTAGTCTATATCCATGGCTGTAAATCTTTTAAGTTTTAGTTTCCTGAAGGTGAGACATCAGTTCCTCCAGAATTTTAGTGGGAAATGTTGGTAGCCCAACACCAGCACCCTAGGCAGATTGTCAGGTAGCGCCAGGCCGTGGATCACCTTACATTTCCCCTCACTGGCTGCTCTCTCCCCAACCAGAGATGTTGCATTGCCCTTTTCTGTGTTTAATGCCTGCTTCACCTTCGTCCCTCCACCTGCATCATCCATCTCTAAGCTCCCAAATTGCCTCTTTTTTCAGTAAAATCCCAAACTTCTGTTCTTTATGTAGAAAATATCAGTTCCTAGTCTGCTGATTCTGGAAAAAGAGAGGATTAGGATTGAGGGGGTGGATCTGACATGCTTTTACATAGATTAAAGCAGTTCATACAGAATTTTGAGGGAAACTATTGCCATCATTTATAATAGTTTTATGTTATACCACGAAGTAAATAATCATAATGGACCATTGAAAAAAGTTCTTTTTGTACAGTGGTCCCAATTTTCTCTCAGGTAGTTTTTCAAATCTTGTGTAAAATAGCTGCTTCAATGGGTCACAAGTAGTATGTGCTTGTCATGCTTATCATGCCGGTTATTATCTGAGATTTTTTTCTGGTGGCTAAAAGCCCATTTGTTTTAAACCACTGTTTTTATCTTCCTATAAAACTGAGTGCCTCTCATACCCATTTTCCATCTTTTTTACTCCCTGCCTCTTTCTCTTCTGTTGTCTCTGTATTTCTGCTTCATTCTCTTCTCACTCCAGACATCCTTTTTGTTTTAGGCTATTATCTCTCAGTTTCTTCTTTCCAGATGGTTGAAAATTTGAGATTTCTCCACAGAAAACTTCATGACTCCTGAAGATTAAACTGGCATCACTTAGATGGAAATGAAGACACACTCGTGTCTTGGAATCCTCTCACCTCTGAAGTTCAGTGGCTATTCCCACTGATTCTTTTCTTTCTACTCTTTTCTTTTCCTTCTCAACATTATTTGTAACTTCTAGCATCAGGGAACAGTCTCTGTTCTCTTGTGCAGAAAGCAGCCTCATCTTACATTGCTAATAAATCAGTAAAGATCTCTATATTGAGGATGAGGATCAAAAGAAGAAAGCAACTCAGAACTGAAAAGGTGAAATGCAGAGTGCTTTGAGAATTGGAATATTTTAATACCAGAAAAGCCATAATCTAGGCATCAGAATTCTAATTTGTTCTGAGGAATAGTGATAGTGAGGCAACTAACCATATACAGCAAGGTGCTGTCGTAGTGAGGCAGCTGACAGAGGCCTCCATTTACTTTTTTATTTTTAACATCTTGCTTAGTATGTTTGGTATTATGTGCCTCAAGTATTGGAAAAAACCTTCAAATGAGTGGTTCTATATAACTTTAGGATGATGTTATTTTTAATAATTCTAGAATTTTTTTTATAGGAGCATCTTTAACAGAATTAGATTCCCCTCGGTTGCCTTCGCATTTATCAGAGTATGAACGGGATACCTTGCTTGTTCAACCTGAGGTAACGTCTATAACATATAATACTTTGTACAGGATGTATATTGGTTATATTTATGGAGATGTCCACTTAACCACTGAATTTTTCACCAAAATAACATATGTATACTTCTTTTTATAGGAAGTAGTAGAAATGTCACATATGCCAGCAGAGTTATTTAATTTATATCTTCACCAAAACTACTTAGATTTCTTCGTGGAAATAGATGATGTTGTGAGAGCCAGTGAATTTCTGAGTTTTGCAGATATCCTCAGCGGTGACTGGAATGTAAGAGCAATTTGACTTAACTATTTTTCTTTATGAATGTTGCCTCTGAATTGAGAAAGTTTACTTTTATTCCTCATTATTTGACATTTTATTCAACTTCTTAATAACAATGATAAAATTATTTGATCCAGTGCAGCGTTGGTAATGACACTGGTTAATCTGATTTTTTTTTTT
This sequence comes from Suricata suricatta, assembly GCF_006229205.1. Lineage (NCBI taxonomy): Eukaryota > Metazoa > Chordata > Mammalia > Carnivora > Herpestidae > Suricata > Suricata suricatta. Next base: position 49,223,498 of record NC_043705.1, read on the forward strand.
TGGTGATAATTTAACACTAATTTTTTCTGAAGTTATTTTCTGATTATAAAACTAATATATACTCAGAAACTTTGACAACCATTGAAAAGTAGATAGGGAAGAAGTGCGTTTTTTATACTTTTACTTCTTAAATAATTTTTTTTACAAATTTGATATTATTCACTATAAGATTTATGTTTTTTCCTAACAATTTAACACTGCTCTGATCCGTGTAATAGCCACTAGCCACATGGCTCTACTTACATTAGGTTAAATTACATTTAATTTAATTTAAAATTCAGTTCTTTGGGGCACCTGGGTGGCTCAGTTGGTTAAGCTTCCAACTTCGCCTCAGGTCATGATCTCACGGTCCATGGGTCTGAGCCCCATGTCATGCTCTGTGCTGACAGCTCAGAGCCTGGAGCCTGCTTCCGTTTCTGTGTCTCCCTCTCTCTCTGACTCTCCCCCACTCATGCTCTGTCTCTCTCTGTCTCTCAAAAATGAATAAACGTTAAAAAAAATTTTTTTTAATTAAATTCAGTTCCTCAGTTTTACTGGCCAGTATGAATTCCAGTATTTGATAGTTAGCTATGGCTAGTACTACTGTGTACAAAATATTTTTGTTATAGAAAGTTCTTTTGGACTACACTGTTTTTGATATGTTAATATTTCTGTTATAAATATTGAAATAGCATTAATTGTTAAAATTAGAAAAGATACAGTGAAAGACATGTATGATACAGTTTCTGTGTTATAGTTAGTTTCATTATGCAGCAGTTGTGTTTGCTTAATTTTTCTTATATTTTTTATTTTGAAATTTTCTAAGCTATAGACTAATGGAAGAATGGTAAGATGAATGTCTGTGTACCCTTAGCTTTTGTTCACCAGTTTTTCACATTTTGTTACATTTGCTTAATCTGTATGTGTTTATACACTTGTTTTGGCCCAATAATTGGAAAGTAATTACAAACATCATGTCACTTACTACTTAAACATGCGTAAGGACATTATTGCCTATTATAACCACAATAGCATTTATCATACTTAAGAAAAGTAACATTAATTCAGTAACATATTGTCATAATTTTGATTTCCCCAGTTGTCTCAAAATGTATTTTAATTGTTTTCAACACCCACATCCAAGATCCAGTCAGAATTCACACACAGCGGTTGATTGTTATATCTCACTTGAATTTGATTTAGGTAATTTTGTAGCTTATTATTTTCAGGGCTATGGTTATGTTGGAAAAAGTGAACATTAAGTATATATGGTTAGTGGTTTTTTGGTGTCAGCACGATGAATAGCACTTCTTTATAAATGTCTCATTTTCCTCATTTTACATTGTCTCCTTTTTTAGACACGCACTTTACTCAGGCAGTATACCACATCCATAGCTACGAGGGGTGTGATGCATTCCAATAAAGCGCGAGCGTTTGCTCATTGCCAAGGAGGGGGATCAAGTTTTCGACCCTTGCACAAACCCCAGTGGTTTTTCATAAATAAAAAGGTAAAATAAAAATTGCATACTTTTAGTAGGTAAACTTTATGGTGTTTGAATTATATCTCAATGAAGCTGTTCTGTTTTTTGTGGTTTTAAAAAAGTATTTTATTATTAGTAAAATTAGTTGCTAATACCCACCATTTTCTTGGAATTACAGTAAGACGTAAAAAGGACACTCTTCTTGAATGCCCAGTCATTATTTTTAAGGAAAAAAACACTCAAAATTTGAAAGCACATATTTTATTTATTAGTTGACTATTACTAAATTCAAAGTGTCATAACTATATTTTAATTATAATTGAAAATAGTGGCATCTGGATGGCTCATTTTGAAGAGCATGCGACTCTTGATCTCAGAATTGTGAGTTTGAGCCCCACATTGAATGTATAAATTATGAAAGAAGGGGAAAGAGAAGGAGTAAAAGTAAAGAAATAAATGAATGAATGAATGAATAAATAAATAAATCCTGGCTTTGCTTCTAACCAACAGGTTATTTTACCTAATATACACTTCATTTCCACACTTTAAATGTTGCAGATTGAATTACAAGTCAAAAATAGGTTGTCCCCCAAGTTGAATACTACACACAGATTTTTTTTCTCGTGAATTACCAGTCTTTAAAAATGAGTACAATTATTAAAATTCACATATGGATTTCTGGCTCAGAATGTCTAGACTTTCCTGAAATAAATGCAAAGTAAGGCAGCACGGGCCTATATTTTGACATGGCAGCTCTCTGGTCAAGCCAGGCAGCATCTACCCCTTGAGAATGGGAGTGGTGGCTACCTTCCCTGGCTGCTTCACGTCACTGATTTATGTACCTCCAGGAGCATCTGAATTTGTGGCCCCAGAACTATGTCATCTCAGATCTTGTCCAGTTCTTAAGTCATGTGAAATAGGAGCCTGTAATTTGTCACCTAAGACATTTTTCCCAACAGATTTCTTGTAGAATTTCATGACTTTTAATGAATTTGTGTCCCTTATTGACTTGCTTTTCACATATATTAACTTTGCTGTATAGTTACTTATGAATTATTTGTAACACCGTGAGCTCTTTGAAGGCAGATTGTGCTTGTCTCCTTATCAGCCTAACATTGTGCCTGTGTTAAATAAAGAAAATAGTTCTTTCATTGAGAAACAGTATTCTCACATAATTTGTGACGTATGCTTATAATCAGAATACCTTTAATTTTAAGGTTTATTTTCCTTCTACCTTAAGTCTCTTTAAAAAATTCTTATTGCTGTTAGTCAAATACAAAATAGTTGTATGGGTAAAATTCTTTATTAGATAGGGCTAGAACAGTTAGAAAAAACTAATTAGATAAACTCCTAAAAATATGTTTGTGGTATATATACACACACTTTGTGATACAATAAACTTCATTTGTCTAGGAATACATCTTCATTTTTTTTGTTTTATTTTTCATTTCATCTTTTCTTTTTCCCTTCTATACAGTATCGGGAAAATTGCCTGGCAGCAAAAGCTCTTTTTTCTGACTTCTGCTTACCAGCTTTATGCCTTCAAACTCAGCTGTTGCCATACCTTGCTTTGCTAACCATTCCAATGAGAAATCCAGGTAATAACATGGGCTTTTATTTAATCCAAGAAGTAATGTTTTGTTTTGTTAATTATAGAGATAGCATGAGCGGGGCAAACGGGAAGAGAGAAAGAGAGAGAATCTTAAGCAGGCTCCTTGCTCAGCATGGAGCCCCACATGGGGCTCAGTCCCACAACCCTGGTATCATGACCTGAGCTGATAATCGAGTCTGACACTCAACCAAACTGATCCACCCAGGCACCCCCAAGAAGTAGTATTATATAACCGTATCTTTTTAAAGTCAACTCATTGCTTCATTCTAGTGAGACTAAGTTTTTTTCCTTTATTTTTTGATCCAAAATGAATACATGTTTTCAATTAAAAAAGGAAGAAAGAATTCAAATAATAACAGAAGTATATAAAGAAAAAATATTAAAAGTCCTCTATAACCACAGGTAATTCCTTTTGAAAGATTGGTATAGTTCTTCCTGACTTTTTTCTGTGCACATACAAATAGTAGGTTTATGCTTTAATTGGCATATATCACTTATTGTGGATAGTGCTCCCTATGTTATAAATTAGTAGTCAGCTCTGGAGGCTGGGAAGTCTAAAAGGTACAAGCAGATCCCGTGTCTGGTGAAGGCCTCCTTCCTAGCTTATAGATGGCCGTTTTCTTGTATTCTCACATGGCAAAGAGCAGAGCAGTCTCTGATTGTTCCTTTTGTAAATACCAGAAATCCAGGATCATTTTATACTTTGTCTGCCGTAGTACTAGAATCAGGAATCCCAAGGAGCCCTGGTTCCTTTTAGTGGAAATGGTATTTAGAATTTAGGATCTGGGGGTGCCTGGCTGGCTCAATAGGTAGAGTGTGTGACTTTTTATCTAGGGGTTGTGAGTTCAGTCCCATGTTGGGCATAGAGCCTACTTAAAAAAAATTTACAATCTGGTCACTAGGTATGGTCCTTGCTGTTGGAGTATCACTGTGTCTATGCTTTTTGAATGGAACAAATCTAGGAAAAGTGTGTGTGTGTGAGTGTGTGTGTGTGTGTGTGTGTGTGTGTGTGTGTGTGTAAACCATGAATTCACACCAGTACTTTCAATTTCAGCCTAATGCCACAGAGTTTATTTTAACCTTTCCCAGTTTAGTAACTAGTACTGATTTGGACTGCTTACATTAAAATTATCTGGAGAATCATTTACTAGTTAAAAATTCAGATTATAGAATCACAACTCCTTTTTCCATATCAAAAAGCTATCTTTTTAAAAACTCCTGATTCTCATCCGGAGTGGATCTTTAAAAAGGTAAGTATCCAAGAGCCGTCATAGAGTTGCATTTATAAACTTTGAAAGGTTTGTAAAATTCATTTAAAAATAAGATGTTTTGGGGGCTTCTGGCTTGTCAGTTGGTAGAGCATGCAACTCTTGATTTAAGTTTTGGCTTTTTTTTTTAAATCATATTTCCCCCCATTTACTGTGTCATTTTAGAAGTTCTTTCTTTAAAATTTTTGCTATTTCCTCTTTGTCTTTTATTCTGGTCCTCTGTTAGTGTTTGTTAATATACTTACAGATATCTGACATTCCTCTGATAATGTCAGTCAATTTTTTTCACTCCATTTTCTCTGATTGTGCAATCTTTATCAGTCTGTGTTCAAGTTGACTGAGTCTTCTGCCAGTTCAAATCTAGTATTGAACCCCTGTAGTGAGTCACTGTTCTGGGTGAGTAGCCAAGTGGAGGTAGCCTCTGAAGATCTTGGCTGGGCCCCTTCTCGCATGGACCCTGCACCCTATGGGTGAGCTTGGGTGAAGGCCATCGCAGTTGGAGGAGGCGGCAGTATTCTCAGCATGCTATGCTGCTAGGATAGAGCTTCCATGCCAAGGGTTGGAGAAAGGGAGTTCTGGATTCTTGGCTGGCCGCAGGCGGGAGGGAGTCCTATGAGTTCTTGGCTGCTCCCACCAGGAGTGAAGTCTCTCTAAAGCTGAGGAAGTGAAGGAGTGGGTCCTGGTTCAAATGCCACAGACTCTCACTGTTAGATTTTCCTGGGGAAAAAAAAAGTTTCTTCCTAGCATTAAATTAAATATCATAAATAAAATATCATCTTAATCCACTTTTAAGTATATAGTTTAATAGTGTTGTTTATTCACCTTGCACAACCAATCTCTAGAACTTTGTCATTTGCAAAATTGAAAGACACATTAAATGCTATCTCCCACTCCCTGTCCACCACCTACCTTCTGTCTCTGAATTTGACCACTCTATGTACCTCACATAAGTGGACTCACAGTATTTGTCTTTTGTGACTGACTTGTTTCACTTAACATGTCATCAAAGCTTATATTATAGCATGTATCACCATTTCCTTTTTAAGGCTGAAGAATATCACACTGTATATACCACATTCTCTTTATCCATTCATCTATTGATGGATACTTAAGGGAGCAGCCAAGAACTCATAGGACTCCCTCCCGCCTGCGGCCAGCCAAGAATCCAGAACTCCCTTTCTCCAACCCTTGGCATGGAAGCTCTATCCTAGCAGCATAGCATGCTGAGAATACTGCCACCTCCTCCAACTGCGATGGCCTTCACCTAAGCTCACCCATAGGGTGCAGGGTCCATGCGAGAAGGGGCCCAGCCAAGATCTTCAGAGGCTACCTCCACTTGGGTAGTCACCCAGAACAGTGCTGCTGTGAACATGGGGTATATGATTACTCTTGAAGATCCTGTCGTCCATTCTGTTCGGTGTATACCCAGAAGTAGAATTGCTAGGTCATATAGTAATTCTGTTTTTCATGTTTTAAGGAATTGCCTTACCATTTTCCACAGCAGTCATACCATTTTATATTTCTACCAACAGTGCCCAAAGGTTTTAGTTTCCATACACCTCTGCCAAGCTTTTTTCTTCTTCTTCTTTTTTTTTACAACAGACATCCTAATGGATATGAAATGGTATTCCATGGTTTTGATTTAATTTTCCAAAGGATTCGTGATCTGAGCTTGCTTTTTCTTTCTCTTTCTTTTTCTTTTCCTTCTTTCTCTCCCTTCCTTCCTTCCTTCTTTTGTCTGGCACAGGTGAGGGGTAGAGGGAGAGGAAGAGAACCTTAAGCAGGCTCCATGCCTAGTGCAGAGCCTGATGCAGGGCTCAGTCTCATGATCCTGAGATCATGGCATGAGTGGAAATCAAGAGTTAGACACTCAACCAACTAAGCCACTCAGGTGCCCTGAGAATCCCTTGCTTACTCCCATTTATATATCTTCTTCAGAGAAATGTCTATTTAAAGATTTTTAAAAATCTCTGTTTCAGCTCAAATTTCTTTTATCCAAGATATTGGGAAACTTCCTCTGAAGCGACACTTTGGAAGGTAAGCTGTTTTAATTTTCAAAGAACTGTTACTGAAATGTCCACTAAACGCTATCTACTTTTTCAGTATACAACCAATAAAAATTTGTCTGTAATCCTCCAGTTAACAAATCTTGCTTATCTGGAAACCTCTTTTAACCTTTTCTCCCAAGATGTTCTTAGCTTATTTTTTCCCCCTAATTTTTAAAAAACGTTTATTTTTGAGAGAGTGAATACAAGCAGGGGAGGGGTAGAGAGGGGGTGGACAGAGGATCCAAAGTGGGCTCTGTGCTGACAGCAGCAGCTTGAACTTCAACCCACGAATTGTAAGATCATGACCTGAGCCGAAGTCAGATGCTTAACTGACTGAGCCAGTATGGTGCTCCTTAGCCTGTGTTTAAAGCCTGTAGGAACTAGGAACTACCACAAAAGCACTGCCTTTTTCATTTCCTTATTTTAAAAGATTCAGACAAATAAAACCTAGATAAAGAGAGGTGTATCTGTGCTGTTCATTTTATTGCAAAATCACTTCTGGGCTAATATCAGTGATAAACATAACATGTATATTTCATTTCTACTTAGCTTATCTGTAATATCAAATTATATATTCAGGCATTTAATTATTATTAGTGTTTTATTTTACGTTTTCTCTTATTTTAGAGAGAGGAGAGAGCACAAATGGGGAAGGGGGCAGAGAGAATCCTAAGCAGGCTCCACAGTCAACCACAGAGCCTGACATAAGGCTCAATCCCACAACCCTGGGATCATGTCCTGAGCCCAAATCAAGAGTCAGACACCCAACCGACTAAGCCATCCAGGCACCCCTGTACTTTAGCATTTTAAAAAGGTTTAAAAAGGGCTTTTTAACTGTTCTTATAGGTTCAACTACTTGATCTAATTTAGGAGACAGGATTTGTAAATGCTACTTACTGCAGTAACTAGTACTTTATCTTTCATTCATGATGACCATATTTAACGTTATCATTGACTCATGTTGACAGTATTAAATATGAATATGTAGTTTGATATTTAATATTAATATTTAATAATTCTCTAGTTTCATATAATCCTACCTAACCTTATTTTTGTACATTTAGCTTATTTCCAACTTTATCACAGCTTTTCTTATAGCTTAAATCATTGCTGTTGCTAGGTCATGTAGTAATCTGTTTTTAATTTTTTAAGAACTGCCTTAGCATTTTCAACAGCAGTTACACCTTTTACATTTGCACCAGCAATGCTCAAGAGTTTCAGTTTCCACATATCTTTGCCAAACCTTTTTTCCCCCTATTATAACAGAGATCCTAAAGGTTGTGAAATGGGATCAAACGTTATTTACATAGGATGTATTCCTAGCAAAGAAGTTGCTGGATCAATGGACATAAACTTTTTTGAAGTCGTTGCTCTATATTGCCAGATTGCTTCTAAGAATATTTTACTAATTTTATATCCATTTAACAGTGTATCAGCATATTCTTTTCTCCTAACTCTTGACACTGCTGGGTTTTTATTACTTACTTGGGGCACCTGGCTGCCTCAGTTGGAAGAGCATACAACTCTCAATCATGGGATCGTGTGAGCCCCATGTTGGATGTAGAGATTACTCAAATAAAAGATAGATAGATGGATAGATAGATAAATGATCTTGCCAGTTTTAAAGATTACAGTACTAGTTCACTATTTTAATTTCAATTTTTAAAATTACTAATTTGAACAATTTTTTCATTAGCTTGTACTTTTTTAATATAAGTTGTCCATGTTTTATACCCATTTTTCTATTCTATTTAATTTTTTTTAATTTGTAAGAACTCTTTACAAGTTGTTTGTATTGTAAGCTTTAATTTATTCACATTTTGTCATTTACCTTGTACTTTTGTTTATACCATTACCATGCCAAGCTAAAGGCCTGGCTAAACACTGATCACAGTGAATGTAGACAGAACACTAAAGATGGCTTCATAGTCCTCACACTCATGGTGTGATTTAAAGGGCATCCCTTTATTTGGTTATTATTGATGGCTGCATTGTAAATCTGACAGGTTGAAAATGGAAGCCCTGATGGACAGGGAGCCTGGAATGATAGATCCTGACAGTGGAGATGAAGCCCCGCCTCCTGGAGGGCAGCTCTACAGACGGAGCTCCGCAGAGGAAGCTCTGGGTGAAGCCACTCAAACCGCCGAACCTGAAACCTGGTGTCTTCCTCTGAGTCAGAACAGTGGCAGTGGACTGCCTGCCAGCCAGCCTCGGTCCTTTTCGTCACAGGGAGACCTGGATGAAGAAGAGATGATCATAGAAGACTATGAGAGCGATGGGACATAGAGACCTGCCCACCAGTCATGCTACTACGTGGCAGATTCATGTTCCTTTTATTCAGTGGTACCTGAGCAGAGATAATATACTTCTCAAGTGAATGAAAGTTTAGTTCTTCACTCGTAGTATTTCAGCACAAGAAACTGACTTGTCATTTTGAAGTAAACTGAAGACCAAGCTTCAAATACCTTAATTTTTGTTGTTTCTAGTATTTATTGAGTGGCGCTGGGAGGTCAGTGTGTTTGAAGTGTGTTTGAACATTATGCCAAATATCAAACAATGTGAAGGAATAATGCTGAATATTAAAACTTAATGGGTTTGTAAATATGAATTATAAAAGTTTAGTATGCAATTGAGTGTAAATAAAACTTTGTGCCTTATCCACAGTTTTTCTATGGTCTTTAACTTCTCAAATACCATTTTTATATGCTGTACAGTGGACTATTTCAGATACTTTTTGGAAAGTAATTTATATCATTATTAAAATGTTGAATTTCATTTCGTTTCCTCGTTTAATATTTCCTAACATGTATTGTCGGCCAGGTATCATTGGGCATAATATATGAATCTCCTTTATCCATTGTAAACACTTTTCAAAAAACGGAGGGAAGAAAATCTTGCAAAGAGAGCTCTCTGGAGGGGTAAATCGCACCTTCACTACTTTTCCAAGCTCTGTGCGCTCGCGGGGCGCGGGTTGGTAGCAGCAGCTCGGAGGGGCGGGGGCGGGCCCGACGCTCCCCGGCCGCTAGCGGGAGTCCGGTCCGGACAAAGCCGGGCGGGGCAAACTTGTGGAGTCGCCCCGCCCCGGGAGCTGAGCCGGGTTTCAGCGCCGCGGGCTGCGAGCGCGCTGTTCCCGGCGGCCGCGCAGGTGAGGGGACGCGAGGGGTGGCGCCTACGTGGTCCGGGCGCGGGCGCGGAGGGCCTGGGCCCCCACCCCGGCAGGTGTGCGGCTGGAGAAGGAGAGGCCGTGGGCTCAGCGCGCGCCCGCTCCCGCGGCCCTCTCCGCTCAGCCCCGCCATAACCTGCGGCCGGGACCGGCCGGCGGCGCGGAGGGAGGTGAGGCTCCCGGGGGAGAGCGAGGCCTGCGCGTCAGGAGGGCCCCTCGCCCAGCGCACGTTCATCCGGGGGACACAGGTGCGCGGCGAGACGCGCCCCGCCGGCCGCGAAGGCGCCGCCCTTTCCTGGCGCGGGGATCCTCCTGTCCCCACCTGGGCACAGACTCAGTTCCGGCCGCTCTGGGCGTAATCTCGTCCGATTGAGAGAATGAGTTTTCCCTGGGACGCGAAGCAGGAGCGCTCCCCGGGGTGGTTCCTTGAGGCGGGCCGAGCCGGGGACTGAACGAGAGTGGTGGGACCGGACGCCGAGCCTAGACGCCGGGGGTCCCATGGCACTCCCGCGCGGTTAAGTGAAAACCCTCGGGGCTTTCCCAGCCCCCAGCAAGAGCAGAAACATCTCTGGAGCCCAGCAAAACTTTGCTGACTAAAGCAATGGTTCTGTTTTTGTAAAAAGGCGACCGAGTTCGGTTCCCAGGTGGCTTCCCTGGGGGAAACCATTTCTCCTCCCACCGATGTGGCTTTCCGAGCTGTGAGTTCCAGCAGAATGGAGTCAGGGTCCGGGGTCTTGACAAAAACAAAGACCCACTGTGCCTCAGCATGCTGAATCCAAGTGGGCTCTCGTGACACCCTGGACCATACAGGAGGGCTAGCCACACAGCCAAGATGTGATAAAATCCCGCTGACCCTTCCCTTCCAAAATCACTTGTTAATTCTATATAGGAGTCTTCAAATTTATTAACTTTTTGCATTTTGTTTAAATGTTGGTAAGACAGTCTAATTCAGATGAGCCGCTTTGCACAGGTGTCGATAAGGGAAACCCATTACAACAAAGCACACTTTTTTACCAGTGTTAAATTAAGCGGCGGGATATCCTTTAAATGGGTATGTATCAGGGGCCCGTGGACGGCTCAGTGGGTTGAGCGTCTGACTCTTGGTCTTGCTTTGCTTTGCTTTGCTTTATTTTCTGTTCTTTTCTTTTCTCCTTTTCCTCTTCCTTTCTCCCTTCCCCTTCCCTTTTCTGCTGAGGTTGTGATCCCAGGGTTGTGGGTTGGGATCCAGCCTGCCTCTCTGGCACCTCCTTTATTTCTGTATTCAGGTGTCATATTCTCTATGAAGACTTTCAAGGTCATTCTATTTAGAATTGTAGTACCCTGTCCATAAAGTACTCTTTATCACCATTCTTAGTTCCGTGGCATCTATATAAATAGCATCTAAATAAATCAGATTTATTCTACTTCCTTATCTATCATCTGTTACCCCTCCACTGTGTTTTAAGTTCATGAAGGCAGGGATTTCGGTTGGTTTTGTTCACTGATACACTTTCAGCATGCCTGGTGCATGATAGATGTTTGGCAAATATTAGTTGAACGATAGGTCTCCATTTTACAAAATAAAACAAAACTTTAGTGGGAGCCTGGGTGGCCCAGTCAGTTAAGCGATGTGCTCTTGGTTTCAGCTCAGGTCATGAACTCACGATTTGTGGGTTTAAGCCCTGAGTCAGTGAGGAGCCTTCTTGGGATTCTCTCTCCTCTCTCTCAGACCCTCCCTGGCTGTCTCTCTCTCGCTCTCTCTCTCTCTCTCTCTCTCTCTCTCTCTCTTTCTCAAAATAAATAAAAATAATAAACTTAGAGAAACAAAACAAAGCCTTAGGGGATGCCTGGGTGGCTCAGTGAGTTAAATGTCTGACTCTCGATTTCGGCTCAGGTCATGGTCTCATGGTTTGTGATATCAAGCCCCACATCAGGCTCGGAGCTGACAGCATGGAGCCTGCTTGGAATTCTCTCTCTCTCTCTCTCTCTCTCTCTCTCTCTCTGTTGTTTCCCCCACTCATTCGCTCCTACCTCTCTCTCAAAATAAATACATAAACTTAAAAAAAAAAGCTGGGGTGCCTGGGTGGCCGACTTCGGCTCTGATCATGATCTCACTGTTCATGGGTCTGGGCCACAAGTTGGGCTCTTTGCTGACAGCTCAGAGCCTGGAGCCTGCTTCTGCTTCTGTGTCTCCCTCTCCCTCTGCTCAGTCTGTCTCTCTCTCTCTCAAAAATAAATATAAAAAAAAAAGTCTTAGGAATTTCTGAATGATTCAACGCCATAAAGGTGGGATTCTCCATTTAAAATTTGAGACCTTTATAGTGCTAAGTACACTGCTTATGGCCAGTGAGTTTTCAGTAAATACTCGCTTTAAGTAATATGAGGGAGACATTCATTGTGCCTTAAACCTAGTAGTCAGCAGAAAATGTCTGTTTATACATGTCCGGGTCATTGATTGCGTGAAGAAAATCAACAGGTTTACTGAAAGTGCTTTTGCTGTGCTTTATTTTTTAGGCGACTCAAACCCCCTCTGAGATACTTTCTGTGTGTACAGCAAATCCCCTTGAGGTGGCTGCTCCGGAGAGAGTGATACGCATGATAAACATGGCTGCTTTGTGTTGTACTTTTGGGGAGTCTTAACCTTCAGTGACTTTTTTTCCTCTGAGAATTCAAATTTTAAAATCTAACATGAAGTGCTAATATTTTAGAGTGCAAGGAGCAAGTCCCCTAAACTGACTTCCCTGACTTAAGAAAGAAAGGTGCTCTTCATTCCCTGTGTTTAACGGACTGCTTCTCCCAGGCCATTCCAAAGCGGATTTGAGGTAATAAAAATGAAGAGTATTTGCCGACCCATCAAACTTTGGTATGCTCACGCTATTAAATATTTTGATTTAGATGTTTGAAGGAAGGCTTCTGTTTGGGATGTGTTAGTGTTCTGTATTGTTAAAATTTAGTTTCTTTTATGGTGTTTATATTCCATTGTTTATAGGGCTCATAAGATAAATTAGACTTAAAAATGTTTTAATTCAGAACTAAGATTTTAAGTTTCAACTGCCCTTAAAATCATATAGAATAATGATGATGTCCCTGCCTAATATGCTACATGTGTTTAAAATATACATATTTATTTTATCATTTGTACATATCATGATCATTAGACATCATATTGATTTCCTAAATATGATCATCTAGTGGATAAAATCAACATCACTGAAAGAATAAATAACTAGGCATCAGTGTAACTTTCATCTTGGCCACAGGTGTAAAAGTCACAAATGTCGTCCAGTAATGGAAGATGCAAGAATCAGGACAGGCACTACGATGAGGTCCCAAGGGACTCACCCTATCACGATGGCACCATAGGAGCCTTCCAGACTCTTCAGGACAGTGAGCTGGCCGTGAGCGCCGATCCCTTGCCACCACCCCCTCTCCCGTTACAGCCGCCCTTCGGCCCCGACAGCGTCTACTCAAGTGACACAGAGGAACCGGCCATAGCGCCAGATCTCAAACCCGTAAGGCGCTTTGTCCCCGAGTCCTGGAAGAACTTCTTCAGAGGGAAGAAAAAGGACCTGGGATGGGAGAAGCCCGTGTCTGACATCAGATACATCTCCGATGGAGTGGAGTGTTCACCTCCAGCCTCTCCGGCAAGACCAAACCACCATTCACCCCCCAACTCCTACAAAGATCCTTACGGAGGGTCAGTAGGGACCTTCAGTTCCCCGAAAGAGGCCGAGGCAATGTTCCCCCACGACTCCTACGGTTCACTAGGCCGCCACACGCAGACGGCCCGAACGTACAGTGAGAAGGTGGAGGACTATAACCGGAGGTACTCCTACATGAAGTCGTGGGCAGGCCTGCTGCGGATTCTGGGTGTGGTGGAGCTGCTCCTGGGGGCCGGCGTCTTTGCCTGTGTCACGGCTTACATTTACAAGGACAGCGAGTGGTATAACTTGTTTGGATATTCACAGCCCTATGGCATGGGAGGCCTCGGTGGCCTGGGCAGTACGTATGGGGGCTATTACTACAGTGGCCCCAAAACCCCTTTTGTACTCGTGGTTGCTGGATTAGCTTGGATCGCCACCGTCATTATTCTGGTTCTTGGCATGTCCATGTACTATCGGACCATTCTTTTGGATTCTAATTGGTGGCCTCTGACCGAATTTGGAATTAACGTTGCCTTGTTTATTTTGTACATGGCTGCAGCCATAGTCTATGTGAATGACACCAACCGAGGCGGGCTCTGCTACTACCCATTGTTTAATACGCCGATGAACGCATTGTTCTGCCGGGTAGAAGGAGGACAGATAGCCGCAATGATCTTCCTGTTCGTCACCATGATCGTTTACCTCATTAGTGCTTTGGTTTGCCTAAAGTTATGGAGGCATGAGGCGGCGCGGAGACACAGGGAATTCATGGAACAGCAGGAGGTAAGGAACTTCATAATCCTTCGTTTGTTTTTAATTTTTTTCCTATTACTTACCCCCTGGTTAAATGTATGTAGCTCTTAAAACAAAAATCTTATAAAAGCCTTTTTTTTAAAGTTTATTGTATTTATTTTGAAAGACAGAGGGAGCATGATCGGGATAGGGGCAGAGGGAGAGAGAATCCCAAGCAGGCTCCACACTGTCAGTGCAAAGCCTGACACAGGGCTTGATCTCATAAACCATGAGATCATGACCTGAGTTGAAATCTAGAGTCAGATGTTTAATTGACTGAGCCACCCAGGTGGCCTCCCCCTATCTTTATTTTTAATGATCTGAAATTTAAAAGTCCTACCTCTGTCCACCCTGCTTTGCATGGGATCGCCCAGTCTGGCGTGTCGCTGTGGTAGAACATTGCAGGTAGGCACCTGATATGTAATACAGAAGGTAGTGTGTCGGCTGCATTATGTCTGTGATGCTTAAGGGGAAAACACAGCTACTAAATTCTTACAACTGAGTGTAAGACCATATTCAGTACAATAAATGTCTCCTCATTAAAGTAAGTTTGAGAACAATGTTGATCCTTTAGTATGGTAAAGCATAATTTAAAAAAAAACCTATAACTTTACAATTATAAGAGGAAAGTGCTCATTTACGTGTTATGATGAGTGACACTTTCTTCCAGTGACTTCAATAAAGTCAAGTAAGAATACAGTGAACCATATTTGCTTTTTTGAAGTATTGAGAGCCTGAGTTGTCATAAACATACTCTGAAAACTTGCCCAGGCATTTTGATGTTTCATTCTTACTTTGGGGAGAAGAATGTTCCAAAAATTAGAAGGATCCTGGCACTTGTTTTTATTTCTAGGATTTAACTAATAAATATAAAAAGAGAATTAATAATTGTGATAATAATATAATAAAAATATCTGCTGGATAAGATTATATGAAAGCCATATTTAAAAATTATTTGAACAGGTGCTTGGGTGGCTCAGTTGGTTAAGCATCCAACTTTGGGTCAGGTCATGATCTCATGGTTCATGGGTTCGAGCCCTGTGTTGGGTTCTGTTCTGTCATCATGGAGCCTGCTTTGGATCTCCTGTCCCCCTCTCTCTCTGCCCCTCCCCCGGTTGCACTCTCTCTCTATGTGCACTCTCTATGTTCTGTTAGCTTCATTTTACCCTGAAATGTTTATGTTATGTTATGTTCTTCTTGTAAGAAGTGTGTAGGGGTGCCTGGGTGGCTCAGTCAGTTAAACGTCTGGCTTTGGCTCAGGTCATGATCTCATGGTTCGTGAGTTCGAGCCCTGCATCAGGCTCTGTGCTGACCACTAGCTCAGAGCCTGGAGCCTGTCTTCTGATTCTGTATCTCCCTCTCTCTCTGATCCTCCCTGGCTCGTACTGTCTCTCAAAAATAAATTTTAAATTAAAAAAAAAAGTGTGTAGTAGAATTTCCTGTGCTACTGAAAATGTCTTTTTAATTTTTCTTAATTTTAAGTCAGCTTATTATGCATTTTTCTTTTCTCATTTTTCCAAAGACTTCCTAGATACTATATAACTGCAAATACTATATGTATGGGCAAAACCTTAGATAAAAATGAAAAAATCCTGCCCTTATGTACTCAGTAACCTATTTATTTACTCACTGACTTATATATTTTGTGTTTAATCTTTTGCATGAATCTTACGCATCATAACATAAAACTTGACTGATTTTATAACAAACTTGACTAACCTTATAAAACCTTATGATTATACAAAGAACCCCAACATGTTTCAATGTGATCCATACTCTCTCATCACGGAATATGTTAATCTTACTAGAACTCCACAGAGTCATGTTATTTCTAGATTTATCTAATTCATTAAGCATATTTCTTAATTTTACATCTGTGTATACAAAATTAAGAATTTCAGATTCTAATCAGTGTGAAATCCAGATAGGGAAACCCCCACACTTCTTCATAATTTTATGTAAGTTTAATAACAACAGAATTCTTAATGTCATTTCAAAATTCTTCATGAATAAGTCTGTAATTATCAACATAGTACTTTTATTTCTTTTTCCTGACTCAAAACTTGTTTCCATCAGACTTTTCTAATCGTTGAAGATACTTGAATTACCCCTGATGTAGTAGGTGTCCCGGTTTGTTATGTGCCTTTGACTTCTTAAAAGTTAGAAGCTATAATGGCCTGTGGGTTTTTTCTGTTAATTTTATAATGGTTTCTGTTTCCAACTCTTTAATTGTGCAAGGTTCAGGAGCCAAGAATAAATAAAATCTCTAGGTAATTCAAAGCACTTTACCTGAGAGTCTCTATCATGTCAGGACCTCTGTCCCTGCTGTCTGTTCCTGATTGACAGGCGTTCCCCTTGGCCCTCCTCTGACTCTCCTCCAGCCAGTCGGAAGTTGCCCAGTTGAGAGGGAGGAGCATCTGTCAAGCAGAGAATAGACCTCTGTAAATTGAGATTGGGCTGTACATGCAAATGGATGAAAATATTAACAAAGTAGCCTCACACACCTTAGAAAAGTCATTTTAACTATTTTTTATTCCAGATAAGTGAGCCCTCGTTGCCATCAAAAAGGAAAATGGTAAGATAAAGTTCACCTTATATTTTATGTCTAGATGTGTTACTTTCTCTCTTACCTGTTTACCTACAGAGTAGATCATCTGTCTGTGAAAGTATCTATTACATTGAGTTCCTAACTGAACACTGAGTTGAACTTTCAGCTTTTTTCTCCTAATGAGAGGATCAAATTAGACACGGCACATGGTGTTTAATTGGGCAAAATTATGGCTTCTATACTTTTTATAGCGCCTTTTCATTTTGTTAGTTGAACATTGTTTAAAATTTAATTTTTTTAAGTAAAGGTGATTCTCTCAAACTCTTTTTAGTCTCTATAAAGTTCTTTGCCATTCTTTTCTGACCTTCTCACCTTGCTTTCAGATGCTAAATTTTGTTGTGTCAGGAGGAAAATTCCTATTCCAGAATTTACTAACAGTGTGACAGTAGGCAAGATGTTTTACTTTCCATGACTTGATTTCTTCATCTGTAAAATTGGAATAATAATAATAATTCCTACATCACATGCTTGCTGAATCAAATGAGATGCTGTTATTATACTTACATACATATATGTAAAAAACTAATATGTTTTAATAATCATAATTATACCTCATTGAAAAGTCCTTTTTTTAAGATACTGGGTATTATTTCTAAGCAAGAGGTTGAGAGTTCAACCTTTGGATTTGTTTGTTTCTTTGAAAAAGGAGTATATTTTCTTGGTTCAGAATTCAAAAGGGTCTCAGGGGCGCCTGGGTGGCTAGGTTGGTTGTCAGACTTTGGCTCAGATCATGATGATCTCATGGTTTGTGAGTTCAAGACCTGCATCAGGTTTTCTGCTGTCAATGTGGAGCCTGCTTCAGATCCTCTGTACCCCCTCTATCTGAAACCCCCACTTCTCTCACTCTCTCTCAAAAACAAACAAAAAACTTCAAAGGGGTCTTTAAGACAAAGTCTTCTCTCACTCCTCTGTCTGAGCTTTCCAGCTCTCCCACTTTGAAGGAACCAGTGTTATCAGTGCCTCCTGTTTCCTTTCAGATGCATGTTTATATTATATGTACATATTACATATATATGTATTTGTAAAATATATATATATTTGCTTGACTCCCCCTTTCACACGGCCATCCCATACACATTGTTACGTCTCTTTTTTTTTTTCCAGTTAAGAATACATTTCTTTTCTTTTTAATGTTTATTTATTTTGAGAGAGAGAGAGTGCGAGCAGGGAAGGGGCAGAGAGAGACGGAGACACAGAACCTGAAGTAGGTTCTAGGCTCTGAGCTGTCAGCACAGAGCCGGACATGGGGCTCAAGCTCACGAACCACAAGATCATGACCTGAGCCGAAGTTGGACATTTAACCGACTGAGCTACCCAGGCATCCCAAAAATACATTTCTTAAGATGTTTCCTTATTAGTACATATAGAAATTCTGCATTCTCTTTTTGCAGCTACATAGTCTTGTATTACATGGATGTTCCATAATTTTCCTAACCATAAATGACCATTTATGGGATGCCTGGGTGGCTCAGTCAGTTAAGCATCTGACATCAGTTCAGGTCATGATGTCACGGTTCATGGGTTCAAGCTCCATGTTGGGCTTTGTGCCGAGAGCTTGGAGCCAGAGCCTACTTAAGATTCTGTGTCTTCCCCTCTCTCTCTGCCCCTCCCCCACTTGCAGTCACTCACTCTCTCTCTCAATAATAAATAAATATTAAAAAAAATTTTAATGACCATTTGTTTACAATCTGTATTAAAAACAATGCTGCCGGCAATAACTGTATACATCCAAGTATATACTTGTACATACTTCCTTCCCTATATGCATAAGTGCAGCTGAAAGATAAATTCTGAGAAGCAAACTTTTGGATCAGAAGAAATGCACATGTTTATTTTGACTGCCAGGTTGCGCCATAGAAGTTTTACCAGTTTGCACTCCCAGCAGCACCACAGGCCTCCTCACACCTTGACCAACACACTGTGTTAGGAAATTTGTTGACATGTGTCAACCCGATAGGTGAAAAATGATATCTAATGTAGTTGCAATTTACATTTCTCTTATAAGGAGTGAGATTGAGCATTTTTCATGTATTATGTTTGCTTTTCCTTCCCTGTTAAACTGTTTGTATCCTGTCTAGTTTTTATTGAATTGCTAATTTATACAAGTCCTTTAAGTGCATGCATTTTGAAAGTACCTTATAGAGGTGCTTTTTTTTTTTTGAGGTTTACTGATTTATTTTGAGAGGGGCAGACATAGTGTAAGCAGGGGAGTGGAAGAGAGAGAGGGAGAGAGGGCAGATCACAAGCAGGGTCTGCACTGTCAGCACAGAGCCCAATGTGGGGCTCCACCTCACAAAACTGTGAGATCATGACCTGAGCCAAAACTGAGTCGGAAACTTAACCAACTGAGCCACCCATGCGCCCAGGTTCCTTTTTATTTTTTTAAGTTTATTTATTTTGAGAGAGGGAGAGAGAGCATAAGCAGGGGAGAGTCAGATGGAGAGGGAGAAACAGAATCCTAAGCAGCCTCCACACTCAGCATGGAGCCCAATATGGGGCTTGATCCCACAACCATGAGATCACGACCTGAGTCTATATCCAGAGTTGGATATTTAACCAACAGAGCCATCAAGGCTTCACTGTAGGTTCTTTTAACTTTATTCTCTATATTATAACACAAAGACTATATGAAAATCTTTTATTCATGGTAAAGTAAGGGATTTGTTTATTTATTTATTTATTTATTTTCTTTATTTTTAATGTTTATTCTTAGAGACAGAGAGAAAGAACGCATGCACAAACAAGGGCAAGCAAGGGAGAGGCAGAGGGAGAGAGAGAATCCCAAGCAGGCTCTGTGCTCTTGGTGGAGATCCCACAAACAGTGAGATCATGACCTGAGCTGAAATCAAGAGTTAGACGCTTGGGGCACGTTGATGGCTCAGTTGGTTAAGCGTCCAGCTTTGGCTCAGGTCATGATCTCACGGTTCGTGGGTTCGAGCCCCGTGTCGGGCTTTGTGCTGACAGCTCAGAGCTTGGAGCCTGCTTCTGATTCTGTGTCTCCCTCTCTCTCTGACCTTGCCCTGTTCGTGTTCTCTCTGTCTCTCAAAAATAAATAAAAAACAGAAAAAAAATTTTTTTTAATAAAAAAAAAAAAGCGACGCTTAACCGACTGAGCCACCCAGACTCCCCACAGTAAGGGATTTATGAAGTGGATGGATAACAGTTTGTCCAAAGGATTGTGATTAATACGTCAGCTTCACCATTGATTGAACAGACATGTCCAGATTGGACTGTGGGCCAGTGATGTGAACACTACAAAGAACCTTGTCTCCGTTTCCCAGGGGTTTACAAATCTAGTGAAACAGAAAAACACAGTATGTGTGAAAAAGAGAGTATGAACAAGAACTATAAAACTAAATTAAACTTGCTTATAGATACGTAATTCTGAAAAAAATTTTTTGTGTGTGTTTCTTTGCTCTCTCCTGGGGAAATCAGTTTATGGGTGATAAGGTCTCAAATTTAGCATTAACTGGTCAGAGCATCTTTCAGGATCTGTATTTAGCCACAGTTTTGTTTTGTTTTAGAGAGATTTTCTATTTTTTATTTATGTTTTTTTGTGAGAGAGAGAACACACAAGCAGGGGACGGGTGCAAGGGCAGGGGGAGAAGGGGAGGAGCCAGAGGGAGATGGAGGAAGAGAAACCTCAAGCAGGCTCTGAGCTGAGCCTGGAGCTTGATCTCACAACCTTGAGATCATGCTGAGCCAAAATCTGGAGTCAGACACTTAGCCGACTAAGCCACCCAGGTACCCCTACCCACAATTTTTAAAGGATCAATTGCCTTAAATTATTTCTGACATGGATGTTAAATCATCTGAATTGTGGCTGAGATCCCTAAGTCTCAACTTGCTGGGATCCATAAATCTTTAGAAATCATGAGGTACGTGACCAGTTCTGACTACCCAGGCATGAGACAAATGAGACTAGTATTGGTTGGTCTACAGAATATGGAAGTTTCTCTATCACAACAAGGCAGTGTGGACCTCGTGTTACACACCTATGCACTTTAAACACTGATCATAGAGTTAGAGTGATACTACTCTGTGTGTATGTGTGGCTTTTTGTTTGTTTTTTAATGTTTATTTTTGAGAAAGAGACAGAGTGCAAGTGGAGGAGAGGCAGAGAGAGAGGGAGACAGAATCCGAAGCAGGCTCCAGGCTCTGTCGGTGCAGAGCCTGATGTGGGGCTCGAACTCATGAACAGCAGTATCACAACTTGAGCTGAAGTTGGATGCTCAACTGACTGAGCCACCCAGGTGTCCCAAGTTTGTAGCAAATTAATTAATACTTCAAGTCAGTGGTGCCTGGGTGGCTCAGTTGGTTAAGTGTCTGTTTCTGACCATC
This sequence comes from Suricata suricatta, assembly GCF_006229205.1. Lineage (NCBI taxonomy): Eukaryota > Metazoa > Chordata > Mammalia > Carnivora > Herpestidae > Suricata > Suricata suricatta. The sequence continues at coordinate 49,244,413 of NC_043705.1, forward strand.
TCAGCTCAGGTCTTGATTCCAGGTTGTGAGTTCAAGCCCTGGGCTTTGCACTAGGCATGAAGCATAAATAAATAAATAAGTAAATAAATGTTTATTTAGTTAATAACACTGGCCCTTTCTTTGAGATTTAAGTGCAGCTTCCCTGCCTTACCCTATGGGCTGCCTTCCAGCATTAGTAGAGAGACATCATAAGTAAGTTTCACCAAATTAAGAGAGCAGTCTTCCCCGTGGAGACTCATCATCACAGTGTCTTGGGCAGATCATCGCCAGCACTCTCATTCCAGATTTCCAGTACTGCCTTAATTAACTCTTTGGTAAATTCTACTCCCTCGGAGGGACTGACTGCGAAACTTGAATCCCACCCTGGCCAGGAATGACCATTGCTGCTTCTCTCAACCCAATGGGAGTCCTAAAATAATGCTCACTGCATGGAAAATATCAAGTTTAAAAGGACTTTGGTTTAGAAGATGAATCAGGATTACAAAGGCTATTTATAATGGAAAAGGGGCCTACAAGGAAATTTTTCTATAAGGAAATTCACTTTCTAAAAGTTGACAGGCTTGTTAACAGGTGATAGCATAATGTGATACCAGAGTTAGCAAGTTAGAGTGCTAGCATTAAGTGTCTTTCATGGCGGTGGCACCTGGGTGGCTCAGTTGCTTGAGCATCAGACTCTTGGCTTCAGCTCAGGTCATGATCTCATGGTTTGTGAGTTCAAGCCCTGTATAGGGCTCCATGCTGACAGCGCAGAGCCTGCTTGGGATTCTCTCTCTCCAGCTTTCTACCTCCCTCTAAATAAATAAAGAAACTTAAAAAAAAAAGTATGTTTCAGATCATCCTCAGGGACTTAGTCTATTTGCTTTGTGGGGGTTGAAGGTGGTGTGCACTTTGCAGATGTTGATAGCAACAAGCTGGACAGGGCTGTCTAATGGGCTGCAGTGTGGCAGTGATGTGGCACTGGTGGTCATTCTTTGCCACGGTGGAGTTTATGGGCTTCCTCGACAATCCCTTTGGTCGTGGGATTTATCAGTGGGGTTAAGTGCAGAGTAGAGTCAACATGAAAGGCATGGCTGAATTGGGGGGGAGTTGCCCCAAATGCTAGGGTGGTCATCATCACTGTTTGGTGTGAATGTGGCTAAAGCAGACTCCACAGGTAGAACAGGGTAAGGAGATCTGCCAGCAAGTTCCAGGGTACCTCTTTTAGGCCGCCTTAGAAGGCTGGTATGCAGCACGTCCAGGGTGTCTTCCAGGGTCCCAGCTCCTGAGGTCCTGGAATAGTCAGAAATAACCTTAGTGGAGTTGGAACCCCCATTCCTAGAGCTGCTTTGAAAATCATACCAATCCAGGGGCCCCTGAGTGGCTCAGTCGGTTAAGCATCAGACTCTTGATTCCAGCTCAGGTCATGATTTCACGGTTCTTGGTTCATGGGTTTGAGCCCCAAGTCACCCTCTGCACTGACAGCACAGAGCCTGCTTGGGATTCTCTCTCCCCCTCTATCTCTGCCCCTTCCCCTATCACACATGCTCTCTCTTTCTCTCTCTCAAAATAAACAAACATAAAAAATTATACCAATCTATTTAATTTATACTCTTTCAGGATATGGTTGCTGAATGCAAAGGATGTCCTTTCGTGGGGCTCTTTTCCTGAGAACTGAATCTTTATGGATCCACATTTAGGTGTGTCCTAGAGGGCGAATCTCGTGACTTAATTGGGGAATCCCTGTTAGACTTACCTACTAGAAACCTTTTAGAAAAGGTTGGATCTCCAGCTTCTCATTGGGTTTGATTTTTACCAGCTTCCTACCCATTTCATAGTAGATAAGAATTGGCCGACTACCAGGGGAGAGGCAGTGTAGTATGACCAAGACAAAATAAACTTTGCAGACAGGAAAATCTGCGTTTGATTACTACTAGCTCTGTGATTCTGAGGAAATTACATACCGTCTCGGATCCTAAGTTTCTTGTCCCTTGTTTGGAGTTATTTCCTAGACTGTAACTTCTTATTTTATATTTTAATAAATACACTTTTTGAAAAACAAATGAGATCATTTTTAAAAAGAAATATGCAGACATAAAATAAGATCAAACAGAGACAGTAAAATATTCAAATAAATCCCTAAGTGCAGAACAGATTTTTTTTCCAAGCTAGAAAAGTGAGAATCTCGTCTGAGCATTGAAGGTGGTGGTGTGGGTTTGGGACTGGAGCCCCTGCACTGCGGTGTGGTGTGCTCAGGGGGAGACTCAGCATTCGGGCAGATGTACACTGTTTCTAACGTGGCGGCATATTCAGCCCATTTTTATTTGAAGCATGTTTTTATTGAAGTTGACACAGTGTTAATGTTAGTTTGAGGTGTACAACATCGTGATTCAACATCTCTGTATGTTATGCTCTGCTCACAGGCGTAGCTGCCGTCTCTCACCGTACAACACTATTCCACGCTCACTGACTGTATTCTTTATGCTATGTGCCTTTCACCCCCTTGACTTACTCATTCCGTAACTGGAAGCCTGCACCTCCCTCTCCTCTTCACCCATGTTGCCTCTCCCCCAACCCCTTCACCAGTACATTGTTTAATTTGAAAAGCTTAGTAATTATACCCATAACGTTACTTACCCCGTTGCTTAATCATTCTCTCTAGCCTCACGATAAAGGTTTTCTGATATTTGCTGATGAGATTTGTTTTTGCTAGAAGCAAAGAAAGGTCACATGAAGTCTGGGGCCATGTGCTTGTAGTCACGGATACTGTGTGAGAGCGGTCTGTCCGAGGGCTGGAGCCCAGTGCAGCCTTCTGATAAAAGTCTAATGAGATTTTGATTCTTTTTCTTACATTACTTACAGATTTTTTTTTCTCAGTAAGGTTTTCTGAAACGTAAATCTCAGTGAGATTCACTCAAAAACAGGTTAAGAACACAAAAACAAAAAAATTGAAAGCAATGAAATAGTCTCTGTGAAACTACTCTGACTTCTTTGGGGTTTTTTATGTTTGTTATTTATTTTTGAGAGACAGAGATGGCACAAGCAGAGTAAGGTCAGGGAGAGGGAGATACAGAATCTGAAGACAGCTCCAGGTTCTGAGCTAGCTGTCAGTACAGAGCCTGACACGGGGCTCAAACCCACCAACCATGAGATCATGACCTGAGCCGAAGCTGGACACTCAACTGACTGAGCCACTCAAGCGCCCCTACTCTGACTTCTTTAAAGCTCCCTTTGTATTTATTCAAGTTTTCTTTTTTAATGTTTACATATATATTTTTGAAAGAGAGAAACAGAATGAGCAGGGGTGGGGGCACAGAGAGAGGGAGACTCAGAGTCTGAACCAGGCTCCATGGCTCTGAGCTGTCAGCACAGAGCCCAAAGCTGAGCTCAAACTAAACCCACGAACCGTGAGATCATGACCTGAGCCGAAGCCGGACGCTCAACCGACTGAGCCACTCAGGTGCCCCTCAGGGTCCCTTTTTTTTTTTAATGTTTTATTTATTTTTGATACAGAGAGAGACAGAGGATGAGAGGGGGAGGGGCAGAGAGACAAGGAGACACAGAACCGGAAGCAGGCTCCAGGCTGTGAGCTAGCTGTCAGCACAGAGCCTGACGCGGGGCTTGAACCCACGAACGTGAGATCTGACCTGAGCCAAAGCCGGAGGCTTAACCGACTGAGCCACCCAGGCGCCCCTCAAGGTCCCTTTTTAAATTAAAAAGTGAATCTTGGAATTAGGGATAGGCAGGTAAGGAAAATGAATAGTTCCTGCTTAAGAAACTTCACCTATACAAAAACAAACACAAACCACCTTCCTATGGACCCTGCCCAATGTGACTGCCTGGGCAGAATTTATGATTTTGACCTGGAAATTCAAGTTTGATACCTGGGGCTGCCACTAAGCTCGAGGGGATCACCATGGTCCATAGCGGCTCCTTCAGCCAGCTGTGTGGGAAATGGATTAATTATTTAGAAGGTAGGGATGCCATGAAATAGAAATCAATGTATTTAAGCCAAAAAAGGTCCCCCTATTTACATACCATGATTCACTATCAAGATCAAACATATTAAGAATTCATTAGAGGATAAAGAAATGGCACCCCAAGCAGCGGAGAATAGCAAAAGAGAATAAATACTAAGTACCTCACAAGGTGTCCCCTGAAATGCTCTTGTTTAATCTCCTTTCCTCTGGGTTTCTTGCTCCCAACTCGAATTCTTGCTGTTTGGGACCCACTGGCCAGGCATGCCTTCTGCTCCAAGGCGCTCTGGTTCCCCTTGCAGCCGCGTGGCCCTGGGTGCCATGGGCCAACTTCTCCTCTCCATGACCCTCCCCCAGCCCTGGTTTAGCAGCCTCACCATCTAATGTGTGAGCTAATCTTAAACCAAACCTCAGAGGCAGCCTCAGAGATAGGGAAATCAGGAACAAAAGGAGTTTAAAGCTGCCTCGTAAGGTAAAGAGCAAAGTTTTAAAATCCTGTGTTGCCTTTGTTTTCAGCCACCTTAGCACCCGCCCCCCCACTAGCTGCTCTCACTTTAGTTCAACAAGTGTACTTTAACAAGCGTGTGCTGAAGTCCCAAGGGGTCAGTGGAGGGGGGCTTATTGTTCTGATGAGAAATCAACCATTTCTAGCATGCTGCCAGAATTGCAGGGCACTTGAGGATTGAACAGTATATATTTATGTAAACCTTCCTTGTGTTATTCATTAAAACCCCCAAAAGTTCTGGAATTTTTTTGTTGTTTTTTGGGAAGAGGGGGCAGGGAGAGCCTGAGCAGGGGAGAGGGGCAGAGGGAGATAGAGATCTTTAAAACATTTTTTTAATGTTTATTTTATTTTTGAGAAGGGGGGTATGAGTGGGGGGGGGGCAGAGAGGGAGAGACACAGAATCTGAAGCAGACTCCAGGCTCTGAGCCTAATGTGGGGCTCAAACCCACGAACCATGAGATCATGACCTGAGCCAAAGTCAGACACTTAACTGAGCCACTCAGGTACCCCCATACAGAGAGAATCTTAAGTAAGCTCCATGCTCAGCGCAGAGGCCAACACGGCTTGATCTCCTCACCAAGAGATCAATACCTGAGCTGAAATCAAGAGTCAGATGCTTAACTGACTGAGCCCCCCACATGACCCTAAAGTTCTGGGTTTTAATTGTAGCTTTTCCACAGTGAGGCCCTAGAAAATATACCTGGGGCGCCTGGGTGGCTCAGTCGGTTAAGCGTCCAGCTTCGGCTCAGGTCATGATCTCACGGTTTGTGAGTTCAAGCCCCTCGTTGGGCTCTTTGCTGACAGCTCAGAGCCTGGAGCCTGTCTTCGGATTCTGTGTCTCCCTTTCTCTCTGATCCTCCCCTGCTCAAGCTGTCTTACTCTCTATCTCTCAAAAATAAATTAAAAAACATTAAAAAAATAAACAAATTCGGATTAACTTTAAAATACCTAACTTCTCTGAACCTTGCCTCTTCCAGTGTGAAAGAGAACCCCTCTCCTAGCATCCACAAGGCTCGCCAGCATGGTTGGTATTCGGGACACTGCCCAGTGGGATCCCTGAGCAGTCTCTCCCCGAAGCTGCATACCCATGTTAGCCTGCCCATTCTAGAATGGGTTCCCCTGGGCCTTACATTCCCACTTCTCAGCTCTCAGTATTTTAGCGCCTTCAAAGGCCTGTCCTGATACTTCCTCTCTGGGCCATTTCATTTTGTGTTGTTTCCCTCTTTTGAAATGTACCTTTTTTTTTTTTTTTTTTTACTAAAAAGGCCTCTAAGAACTCTCCAGTCTAGAAATCAGGGTGACTTAAATCAGGAATCACAGGTTAAGAGCTCTTGGACAGCTGAAAGACCTTCCCTGCCTTTCCTCTGGGTTTGCTTGTTTTCCTTTTCAGGTAATGAAGACAATGTAACTTGTTTCTGTTGCTGACCTGCTGGTTGGTTACTCATAGTTCATTCATCTCAAGTGCCCTGTCATTTTTTCTCTTGCCATTAAAGTAGCCTTGTTCCATTTTTATCTCTGAATGTCTTTTTTTTTTTTAAGTTTACTTATTTATTTTGAGAGAGAGTCTGTGTGAGCCTGGGAGGAACAGTGAGAGAGGGAGGGGCAGGGAGAGGGAGAGGATCTCAAGTGGACTCCTGTCGGTGCAGAGCCTGATGGGGCGCTCAATCTCATGAACCCTGAGATCATGACCTGAGCTGAAATCAAGAGTCAGACTGAGCCCCCGGGTGCCCCTTGAACTGCTTATTTTGAACTACGTTTTGTATTCTTTTATAGCTACTTGGGGTATTAATCCTAAATAAAGTACTTACAACCCTACATTTAGCATTCTGTCATCCACATTTGACATCCACATGATTGTTTTATCTGCTGTGTACTCCCGTGTCCCAGTGGGGCTCCCTGTAGCTATTAGAGAAGCATTCGGAACTCTGTGACTATAAAATGTGTAATTCTAAAGTGAAATATTAATTGCTGCTTCTACTTTTCTTCCTTCTGCGTCTCCCCACCGTTTTCTTCTAAGAAATAAATTCATGGGGTTTTTTGCTTCTTCCTCTGGTTCTGTTTACAAATAAATCCTCTTTTTCTCCCTAACTGCAGTGTGAAATGGCCACCTGTGCTGACAGACAAAGAGAACAAGAAGCTAATTTCAAAGAATTGAGACCAACAAAAATGAAACCTGAGCTACTGAGTGGCCACATCCCCCCGGGCCACATTCCTAAACCTATCGTGATGCCCGACTATGTGGCGTGAGTGTCTAAGTTCTTCTTCAAAGGTAGAAATGAAGAGATACCGGAGAGATACCGTTTGGGCATTTCGTTTTCCTGTTTGTCTCCAAGATAATGCTCTCTGCTTAAGATCGTTTGTATTTAAACAGCTGTTTGTTCCCTGCGAGGTAGTATATTGAAGATCTGGTGTGCTCACCGAGGAGTAAGCTAAGCTGATGTCCCGTCCCATTCAGTCCATTTCAGTGGAAACGTTACAATGCTGGCCAATTTTTTCCTGCAGAAAATACCCTGTGATTCAGACAGATGATGAACGAGAACGCTACAAAGCTGTGTTCCAAGACCAGTTTTCAGAGTACAAAGAGCTCTCTGCAGAAGTCCAGGCCGTCTTGAGGAAGTTTGACGAGCTGGATGCAGTGATGAGCAGGCTGCCACGTTGCTCGGAAAGCCAGCAGGTCAGTACCTTCAGCTGCCTTGGAGGAGCACTAAGGGAGGAAGCTAAAATCTGAGCTTTCTGTGGATAGATGTGCGGAAGCCACAATAACCAGGTACATTTGCTGCCTGTGTCTGGGAAGGTCTTTGATATCTTCATGGGGACAACTCTGGATTACAGTTCACATTATATAATTTTGTGTCTTTTGCCCTCAATTATTAAATAATTATATATATAAAATGAATAATAATTATATAAAAATAATAATTAAAAATAATTGTTCTAAAACAATCCTTTTATTTTCTTATTTAAGTAAAATGTCAATATTCCTAAGATCCATACTGAGTCCATCAGGATCCCAAAGGAGACGGACGGATGGCACACTCAAGCTAATTTGGAAAAGATTTATTCACACAGTAGTGGGAAGGGTGTAGGGGCTCAATCAGGGGTCATGTGTTCTGCAGGGATAAGTAACAGCCAGGCCGTTACCATCCCAGGTCCAAAGAACACAGCTGGACGGGGCGCCTGGGTGGCTCATTTGGTTGAGCATCTGGCTTCAGCTCAGGTCATGATCTCACGGTTTGTGGGTTCGAGCTCTGCGTCAGGCTCTGTGCTGACAGCTCAGAGCCTGGAGCCCACTTCGGATTCTGTGTCTCCCTTTCTCTCAGACCCACCCCTGCTTGTGCTGCCTCTCTCTGTCTCTCAAAAATAAATTTAAAACATTAAAAATTAAAAAAAAAAACACAGCTGGTAAGGACAGTCCGTCAGTCCACACACATTGGACTGATAACCATGGATCCTGACACACAGAACCAGGGAAGAGAACCAGGGACTCCAGCATTTTCTGTAATGCTCTGGAGTTTGTGTGGGAGGTTTTGCATTTTAATATTTCTGAAGTCAGGATACCCTGATAATCATTGGCATTTTTTTTATCAGATGTACATTTTTTTTTGAGACAAAATTCACATATGATAAAATTCACCCCTTTAAAGTGAACAAATCAGTGAATTTTAGTACATTCACAAAGCTGTATAACCATGACCGCCCACTAATTCCAGAACATTTTCATCACCCCAGAAAGAAACCCCATGCTCATCGGGACACTCTCCCCTTTCCCTCCCCCCTGCAGTCACTGACAAGTATTAATGTACTTTTTGTCTGTATGGATTTGCTTATTTTGAACATTTCATGTAAATAGAACGATATAACATATGGCCTTTTGTGTCTAGCTTCTTTCATAATGTTTTTAAGGTACATTTATATTGTAGCAACATTCAGTGTTCCTTTTTGTGGTATTTATTCCATTGTATGTATATACCACATTTCATGTATCCATTTATCAGCTGTTGGACATGTTGGTTGTTTCCACTTTTTGGCTGTTATGAATAATGCTATCAACATTTGTGTGTAATATCCTATTCTTTTAAAAGATGGTATATTAATTTAATCATTATTTGTATAATTCAAATTTTTAATTTTTTTTAATTTTAGAGAAAGAGAGCATGAGCGGGGGAGAGGGGCAGTGGGGGAGAAAGAAAGAGAAAGAATCTTAAGCAAGCTCAACAAAGTGTGAGATGATGACCTGAGCCAAAATCAAGAGTCAGCTATTCAGTCAACTTTGCCACCCAAGGATCCCGTAATTCATATTTTTAAAACTCACACAGCATTTTTAACAAATGTCAAACAACTCAATGTATGTATATGGCTATATATATATGTATAATTGAATATGAATATGAATATATATATAGTGCTCCTGAGATCCATATTGACTGAGCATCTTTGTTTTGACCACAAACTTTAAAACAATTTTTTAAAATGTTTTTATTTATTTTTGAGAGAGAGACAGGACGTGAGCAGGCGAGGGGCAGAGAAAGGAAGACCCAGAATCTGCAGCAGGCTCCAGGCTGTTAATGCAGAGCCCAATGTGGGGCTCAAACTCAAGAGACATGAGATCATGACCTGAGCCGAAGTCCGACGCTCAACTGACTGAGTCACCCAGGCACCCTGATGAATACTGTTTTTATGTTTTAAAAAAGTTTATTTAATTTTGAGAGAGAGAGAGAGGGAGAGAGAGAGACATGCAAGCAGGGGAGGGGCAGAGAGAGAGAGGGAGACACAGAATCCGAAGCAGGCTCCAGGCTCTGAGCCATCAGCACAGAGCCCGACATGGGGGGCTTGAACCTACCAACAGTGAGATCATGACCTGATCTGAAGTCAGACACTCAACCAGCTGAGCCACTCAGGTGCCCCAACCACAAATGTTCTCTGTTTGGTTTTTTTTTAACATTTATTTATTATTGAGAGACAAAGAGAGACAAAGCACGGGAGAGGGGCAGAGAGAGAAGGAGACACAGAATCCGAAGCAGGCTCCAGGCCCTGAACAAGCTGTCAGCACAGAGCTTGATGGGGGGTTCGAACCCACAAACCATGAAATCATGACCTGAACTGAAGTCGGATGCTCAACTGACTGAGCCACCCAGGCGCCCCCCAACCACAAACTTTTAAGTGTACATTTAAATCACTTGTAGTTACGAGCTCTCTAAGCCAAAATATCAAGAGTAGTAACATCTTCCCAATCCTGGAGCAGTGGAATGGTGTCTGTGACATGCCGGCACCAGGAAGCAAGAGAAATCCAGCAAATACTGTAGGTCAAGGGTCAGTACCATTTGAAAAACAAACAAAGTCCATAGGTCCAAGAAAGACGCCCAAATTTATAGGCCCTTAACGGAAGGCAGGAAGGAATGAGCAGGCCCCAGGAAGCTGGATTGGCTCAGGCTGGGAAGAGCAAGCTGGTTGACAGATAGGATGCTGAGCAGGCCAATTGTGCCGTGTAGACTTGGAGTCTAGACCCAGTGGGCTCGAGTGTAATGGGCTTTGTGTGATGGGCACAGGCTCAGGCATGCGGGTCTGCAGTTGAGGGGTGGAGGGTCCTGATTACGGTAGGGCTGACGCTTGGTCCTCCCCTGATACTTCTATACAGTATCAACAATAGTCATTTCCTCTAGTTTGTACACAGCATGGCAAGTAACTAAATGACAAGGCCACTGTTAGTCTCAATGTCTGCTCTAGCCCTTATTTAAAGTAGAAATATCAGGAGCACCTGGGTGGGTCAGTCAGTTGCGCTTCCAAGTTTGGCTCGTATCATGATCTTGAAGTTTGTGAGTTCAAGCCCCGCAGGGGGCTCTGTGCTGATAGCACAGAGCCAGGAACCTGCTTCGGATTCTGTCTCCTGTTCTCTCTGCCTCTCCCCTGCTCGCACTCTGTCTCTCTCTCTCTGTCAAAAATAAGTAAACATTAAAAAATTTTAAAAATAATAATAGAAATATTAATTGTGTCATAAAAATTTAACGTCTCCTTGGCCACAGACTGAGCTTTGCCATGGGTGGGGGCCTCCCAGCAAGTCTCGTTCATTTCCCACCAGGTCCCCAGGGAGGGGCGTTTCCAAGCACAGCAGGCCCATTTGGAGGCACACGTCCTCTCACAGACCTGGTTATATGCCCTTTTCTAAGCGCACAAAATAGAAATAATGCTCAAAATAACCTCTGTGGTCCCCACCGTCTGAAACTGTGTCTGTGGCAGACTCAGGATAGGTTTTACAGCTCTTACCTCTGCTGCATCTCCAGCACCGCACCCTGACCGCAGGACCCACTCACTCAGGTGACAGTTGCATTACCAAGGTCATCTCAGTGCTGGCAAACACTCAAAACACAAATGAAACTCATGCAAAAGTCACTGAAGAATTAAAATGTATTACAAAAAGAATATGGGTGGGTGATGAAAAAATGTTCTCAGGAAACTTTTAGAACTATAAATTACTGTGTGTTCTCTTTTATTTGTTAAGTTTACCGTGTCCGACAGCTCTAAAGCACAGGTTTATGTGGATAAATGAGGGCATTGTTCTCGTAATCTGTTCCTTTGGTTCAATCCATTAACTAGCTTCATATTTACTATAAAACTTACAAGTTAGAAGGAACCTTATATTTATTATTTTTGAAAGCTGAATAGACTAAACCTCTAAATCCCAGTGTGTGAGGTAGTCATTACATACCAAGCACTTTATAAGGATCATTTCAAATAAGTAAACCTTCTCACAACCTTATGAGGTCCTTGTGGTTATTATTTCCATGTTCCCAGGACGGAAAGTGAGTCTCAGGGTAAGTGGCTTGCTCGCCATCAGACAGCTGGCGAGCAGCGGCCCTGAGACTCAGTTCTGGGCACGCAGATGGGGGCCTTTCTCTCTTCATCCCTGCATCCCAAGGCGTGGCAACTACGAAGTCCTCTAATCTGTATCCAGTGAATTGAATTTTATTGTGTGGATATTTTCTTTATAGTCTTAGATAAAAATTATTTTTTGTTCTCATTCCCATTGCACTTCTGAGACCCTGTGGAGATGTGATTTGAGTAAATGCTGCTGTTTTAATTCAAGTATACAATATATTGTTTTTAGGAACATGAAAGAATTTCAAGAATCCATGAAGAGTTTAAGAAAAAAAAGAATGTGAGTAAAATCATTTTCTTTTTCAAAATATATTCCTATCCAGATGCAGTGGTGAGCTGACAGACCTTAGATCCTCTCAGCTAAAGTAGTTCTTTTTTAATATTTTTGTTTTGAGAGAGAGACAAGGAGAGAGAGAATCCCAAGTATGCTCTGTGCTGTCAGTGCAGAGTCCGACATGGCGGGTGGGCAGGGGTTGATCCCACAAACCTGGGAACATACCTGAGCCAAAATCAGAGTCGGATGCTCAACCAACTGAGCCACCCAGGCGCTCCTCTTCTTTAATGTTTGTTAACGAAGCCACTTACTAGAGAACATGAGTAGCTCCTGGACATCTTTTCCTCTCCTCTCTGTCTTCTCTTACATCTGGTTTAGCGCCCTAGGGAACTGAGCACCAATATAGAACTTTTCACGGACTTTTCCTTCAAAAAGGTTAAGTTATTTTATGGTTTTCACTGCATACTTAATTGCACAGATCGGTAGAGCCTGGAGAGAGCTTTTATTAATCTTTATTGTACTGATTGTTTGCTCTTTGATATAATTTAAACTACCAAAGTTAAAGTTGTCTCCGTATTTCCCACTCAGTTTTGCTGTGAAACTAACACTATTCTAAACAATAAAATCTATTTTTAAAATGTAGAGAAATGCTATTCTTACTAGGAAGATCTTGAAATCTGTTGCAGAAAGTCTCCTACGAAGGGTCATTTTCTGGGTGATAATGTATGTTTCTGTGTTCTTCACTGAGGAAACTGGAGGCTAAAATAATGGCTGTGCTTTCTTTTTCAGGATCCTACATTTCTGGAAAAGAAAGAACGCTGTGATTATCTAAAGAATAAACTTTCTCACATAAAGCAAAGAATTCAAGAATATGATAAAGTAATGAATTGGAATGTAGAAGGTTACTCTTAAACCTTATTTGAAACCACTTATTTTTATATTAAACTTAATATTTATTTACTGTCTTTTTCATGCTAGTCTCTGGGTAGAGAAGCATGCACTTCCGGCATCAGCTTTTAATTGGTATAGCCAGTAAACCATGTTATGATAGTATGATTTCACTTCAAACATTTCAAAACAGATTCAGATTTACCAAGAGTCTTTATTCAGAATGGAAGAAATGCTATGTTCATCTGTGTACACTTTATACTTACCTTGTCAAAAGTAGCTTAGAGATCATACCCTTGCAGATCAATTCTGGTGCTGCTTTTTCCTTTTTTACTCAGGCTACTCCTAGGATTTCTCTACGACACATTTTTCTTCCTAGCCAAGGTGTCATTTCTTCTCTTGAAAGGGATTTGAGTCCTAGATCAACATTTTCAAGTCTTATGATCTTGGGCAAGTTGCTTACCCTCTCTGAACCTATTTTCTCACCTGTAAAAATGGAGCTAATAATAGTACCTCCTTTGTAGAGTTGTTATGAGGATTATATGAGTTAATATTTGCAAAGCACTGAGAATAGATCCTGGCACGTTATACACAGTACCTTAGAGTGTGTGAAATCTGTAGCAGTGGTTGTGACACGAGCAAACCAGCAAGCAAAGGTTTTTCATGGGCAAGTTCAACCAGCTAACCAAAAGGTCCCATGTGCCTCATGAATTTCTTTCTTTGCTATTAGTAACTCTGACCACACATAGCCTTAAGTGGATGCTTCCTTGTGGATCTGTGCCCACTGGGGTCCACCGCATCCTTCCTGTCGTCCCTCAGCATCACCGGGCACATATGTCCACAGCCCCACAGCCCACCATTCCTGTATACATCCAGTGTGAGGATGGTGTGACTGTTGTTGCCTTTCTGTCCTGTCTGGGGGTCCCTCCTAAGGCCCCATGATCTTCCATTTACTTAGGGCCTCCTTTTGGTTTTTTTTTTCTTTGTTTGTTTTGTTTTTTTAAATAGTTTATTGTCAAATTGGTTTCCATACAACACCCAGTGCTCTTCCCCACAAGTGCCCTCCTCCCTCACCACCACCTGTTTTCCCCCCTCCCCCTTCCCCTTCAACCCTCAGTTCATTTTCAGCATTCAATAGTCTCTCAAGTTTTACATCCCTCTCTCTCCCCAACTCCTTCCCTCTTCCCCTCCCCGGGTGCTCCATTAGGTTTCTCCTGTTTTCCTGTTAGACCTATGAGTGCAAACATATGGTGTCTATGCTTCTCTGCCTGACTTATTTCACTTACTATGACACCCTCGAGGTCCATCCACTTTCCTACAAATGGCCATATTTCATTCTTTCTCATCACCATGTAGTACTCCATTGTGTGTATATACCACATCTTCTTGATCCACTCATCAGGTGATGGACATTTAGGCTCTTTCCATGATTTGACTATTGTTGACATTGCTACTATGAACATTGGGTACATGTGCCCCAATGCATCAGCACTTCTGTATCTCTTGGGTAAATCCCTAGCAGGGCTATTGCTGGGTCATAAGGGAGTTCTATGGGTAGTTTTTTGAGGAACCTCCACACTGTTTTCCAGAGCGGCTGTATCAGTTTACATTCCCACCAACGGTGTAGGAGGGTGTTAAGGCCTCCTTTTGACTTACTGTGAGGTTTCATCTTCCCAAGCATCATCTCGGGTTTGGGGCTATTCATGAGAAATGTTTTGTTTTTGTCAGTATGTACAATGGACTACCTGAAAAAATGTTTTAAAAAACCATTGTTATTGGATCCTATTCCCCAGCATCTATCTCGGAGATAGTTTCCGAGGTGCAGAAGTACAATTTCTGCTTAACGTAGCTGCCATTCCAACAAGTAATGCTCAAAGAATTGACTAAAGTGGTGAAACCAAAGAAAGGCATGTGGAAAAGCAAGAGGCTTAAAAAACTTGGATACCGAATGACTTCCTAGTTTTTCCTTATCATTGAAATCTTAGTGTTTATTGTTAATATTTTAATGCCATGGCTCTCAGGCGATGCTTCAGGCCCAAAGTGTCTTAGCAGGTGACACCTAGGGAAGAGTGAGGTCCCTCTAGAAGCCCCTCAACTTCAACAGCTTCACTTTCTGTTTTATATATGAGGCTCCATGTAACATTTCACTTAAGACGCATACCAGTGCTTTAAGAAAAGGAAAAGTAACATGAAATAATACCATTTTGATAGATTATAAAGATAATATAGATATTATCGATATCAATATAGTGAAATGAAGTGTTAGATTTAACTTTGTGAAATTTAATTTTACTACAATTATAAATGTTAATCTTTGAAAAACCACTGTTGTAACACTGACTTTTTAAATTTTTTATGTCTATACCTAAGTATATTAAAATTTCAGTTACTTGCTTTTCTTGTGTACCCTTTATGTATTTTTATTTATTTACTTATTTTTTAAGTTTATTATTTTGAGAAAGAGAGAGAGACAGTGTGAGTGGGGAGGGGCAGAGAGGGAGGGAGACAATCTGAAACCGGCTCCAGGCTCTGAACTGTCAGCACAGAGCCTGACGCAGGTCTTGAACTCTCATACTGAGATATCATGACCTGAGCCGAAGTCAGATGCTTAACCAACTGAGCCAACCAGGTGCCCCCTCTATGAATTTTTAAATGTTAATTTATTTTTGAGACAGAAAGCAAGCACAAGCTGGAGAGGGGCAGAGAGAGAGGGAGTCAGAAGATCCAAAGGCAAGAGATGGGGCACCTGGGTGGCTCAGTTGGTTAAGCATCTGACTCGGCTCAGGCCATGATCTCACAGTTTGTGAGTTTTAGCTCCACATTGAGCTCTGTCCTGACAGCTCAGGAGCCTGCTTCAGATTCTGTGTCTCCTTTTCCCTCTGGCCCTCCCCCACTTGTGTTCTGTCTCTCTCTGTCTCTCAAAAATAAATAAATGTAAATTTTATAAATTGAATAAAAAAGAAAGAAAGAAAGGCAGGAGAGCCCAACACCGGGGCTTGAACTAAAAAAATGTGAGATCATGACCTGAGCCGAAGTCAGACACCTAACTGATTGGACCACCCAGGCGCCCCATGCAAGCCCTTTATTGTTTGCATTTCTAGCATTCCTGTGTTGACCTGGGCATGTTCTTGAAAATGTTTTCCACTATCAGAAAATAAACTGGAAAGTCATTGAAAACCTGTAGGTCGTGATGTTCAGGTGACAATTTCTTCCTCCCCCATTATTTGCAAAAATTCAAAGTTAAGGCCACTGTGTACCACACGCTGAGTGGCTTAAACAACAGAAATCTATTGTCTCACGTTTCTGCAGGCAGAAGTTTGAAATCCAGGTGTCAGCAGAGCCAAGCTCTCTCTAAAAGCTGTCGGGAAATCCTTCCTAGCTCCTGGTGGTTGGCTGGCCACGTGTGGTGTTCCTGGGCTTGTGTGTTTATCACTCCAGCCCTCCGCCTTCACATTGCCTTCTGCTGTCTCTGTCTTCCCGTGGCTTTCTTCTTAGAAACACTAGTCGTATTGGATTAGGGGCCCATCCTCTCTAGTATGCCCTCATCGTAACTAATGGCACCTATTTAACAAATGGCAAAGACCATCTTTCCAAATAACGTCACATTCTCGACATACCAGAGGTTGGAACTTTTTAGGAGGTAAGGATACAATTCAACCTTATCAGCCATTTTTGGCAAGTTGTGAGATTCAGAAGCAAAGATATTTCCCTGTACATTTTCTTTCTTCCAGATAACTTTAACATATATTCTAATTTGAAACTTAATATAAATGTATCAATATATCTATAAACTTTTAAAAATTATTTAGAAAGAGTGTGTGTGCACACAGGAGAGGATGGTGAGAGAGAGAGAGCGTGCATGCTAACGAGGATTTTAGGCAGGCTCCACTCAGCACAGAACCTGACACAGTGCTGAACCCCACAATCCTGGGATCATGGCCTGAGCTGAAATCAAGAGTCAGATGCTGAGCCGACTGAGCCACCCACGTGCCCCGAGAATATGTCAACATATCTAAAGCTTAGAAAGAAGAAGATACATATTCTCTACTTGTTCATTTGTCAGTAATGTGCCAAATGCTTTCGTTGGCCAGATACTTTTCTAGCATTGAAGATACAGTAGTCAGCGAAACAGAAAACCCGAAACTGTTGTCTAATGGAAAATCTGAATGAGACAACCACAGCTTGGTAATGAAATACACATTTTTGTTATGTACATTTCTGGAAATGATTTGTGTAGTGAACCTGATACCACCAATGTTCAAAAGAGAGACAATATAGGAAAAAATCTATAATTCTTTCTGATTCTCATCTTTAAAAAAAAACAAAACTATTGTAGGGGTACCTGGGTGGCTCACTTGGTTGAACATCTGACTTTGGCCCAGGTTATGGTCTCACAGTTCATGAGACCAAGCCCCACCTTGGGCTCACTGCTGTCAGCACAGAGCCTGCTTTGGAGTCTCTGTTCCCCTCTCTGCCCGTCCCCCACGTTCTCTCTCTCTCTCTCTCTCTCTCTCTCTCTCTCTCTCTTTCTCTCTCAAAAATAAATTAAAAAATTTTTTTAAATAAAATAAAAAATAGGGGCACCTGGGTGGCTCAGTTAGTTGGGCATCTGACTTCGGCTCTGGTCATGATCTCGCAGTTCGTGGGTTCGAGCCCTGCTTCAGGCTCTGTTCTGACAGCTAGCTCAAAGCCTGGAGCCTGTCTTTGGATTCTTTGTCTCCCTCTCTCTGCCTTTCCCCTGCTCATGCTGTCTCTCTCTCTCTAAAATAAAACATTAAAAAAATTTTTAATTAAAAAATAAAACTATTGTAGAATAATTTTTTAAAGAAAAAAATAGTCTTGATTCTGTGTCTCCCTCTCTCTCTGACCCTCCACTGCTCATGCTGTCTCTCTCTCTCTCTCTAAAAAATAAAACATTAAAAAAAATTTTTAAATTAAAAATAAAACTATTGTAGAATAATTTTTTAAAGAAAAAGCATAGTCCCACCACTACTGGGGTCCCTGGCTGGCTCAGTCAGTAGAACATGTGACTCTTGGTCTTGGGGTTGTGACTTCCAGCCCCTAGTTGGGTGCAGAGATTACTTAAAAGTCCCACCACGATCAATTCCACTCCTTGTCAGTATATACTGTTTAGAACATATCCTCCCAGTCTCTCTTTCTCTTTTTTTTTTTTAGTGTTTATTATTTTTTGAGAGAGTCAGGGAGAGAGCATAGAGTCAGCACAGAGCCAGACACAGGGCTTGAATCCATGAGCTGTGAGATCATGACCTGAGCTGAAACCAAGAGTTGGGTATTTAATCAACTGAGCCATCCAGGTGCCCTTCCAGTCTTTTTATGATACATATAATCATTCTTACATTGTCTACATCAATACTTTAAATGTGTTTTTAAAGAGAAGTATCTTAGTAGCGCCTGGGTGACTTGGTTGAGCTTCCAACTTTGGCTCACGTCATGACCTCACAGTTCATGAGTTTGAGCCTCTGCTCTAACTGCTGTGAGCATAAAGCCCACTTTGATCCTCTGTCCCCCCCTCTATCTGCCCCCTCTTAGCTAGCATTCTCTCAAAAGTAAACATTTAAAAAGAGAGGCACCTGGGTGGCTCAATTGGTTGAGCATCCAACTTTGGCATAAGTCATGATCATGCGGTTCATAGGTTCCAGGCCTGTGTCAGGCTTTGTGCCGACAGCTCAGAGCCTGAAGCCTGCTTTGGATTCTGTGTCTCCCTTTCTCTCTGTCCCTCCCCTGACTGTACTCTGTCTCTCTCTCTCAAGAATAAATAAACATTAAAAAAGAATTAGAAAGTAAAAAAATAAATAAATAAAGGAGTATCTGAAGGGCTGCACCAGCAAATGATAGAGCAACCCTCCTCTACTAGAAAAGCACGACGTGGTCAGAAGGTAAGAGATGATGCAGCCCAATAGATGCAGAAGGTAGACTTGAGCTTGCACAACCGAGACTCCGTTACTGACCGTGTGATCTTAACTGTTGAACCTAAGTGTCCTCCTTAGCTATGCCATGAAGATACTGTTACTGCCTAGCGAAGCTACTGTGAAAATTTAATGGAATAATATGTTTAAAATATAAGATGGTTGCTCAGTAAGTGGTGGCTGGATAGTCCAAATACAGTTTTCATTGTGTTAATGAGGACTATTTTAAAGGTACAATCTCAAAGTAACTTTAATAATAACAATATTAAAAGGCCTTTTCAGAAATTATATAAATACTACATTTATTGTAGAAAATTTACAAAATGAAGGTAAGCTCATACTCTTTGAAATACACACAGATAAAATTGCCCCTAATTCTATCCCTGCACCTCCCACCCCCGGCACCACCAGGATAGTCCCTGTTGACATTTTGGAGCATACCCTTCCTTTCTTATCTTACTGAGGCATGTACTTGTATGCATATATAGAGAAGAGCTTTGGTGTTTATACAGAATTTTTTATCGTATACCATGTTGTGTTATAACTAATAATAAACTAGATAAGTTATTTTTTCTGAATTGTGTTTTAATGCTTTCTATTTCATTTTAATGCAATTCAGTTACATAATTGTTTTAAAGTTATTGACATTTGTATTATAAAAAGCAAGGAATGGGAGTTAAATCTAGGTTCAAGCTGTGTGGCCTCAGGCAAGTCACTAAACTGAACAGTGAGAGCAGATGGGATAAAGAAAATAACCTCGAATCTTACTGTAAGTGAAAATTCTCTATGAAAATGCTTACATTTAATTTACATTTTTGGTTTTGATAATGTAACCGATAAGAAATTTTCATTTGCAGAAGTATCGTTTATTGTTAATAACCTGATCTATTAATGAGTACATTGATCATATAATCAGGGTTTCTTTGAAAGTCTGCATATTTTGGTGTAGACTACTATCTCCCCAATGGCTTTTGACACATTCAAATAATATTTCCACTTCAAAGCACTGACCTGACAGCCAGAGCATCAGATGCCAATGTGAAAGGAGGGAAGAGAAGTCTGGAGACTAGGGTAGGCATTTGTCAACTAACAAGATACAGATTTGAAACCTTACTGTTTTTTTTAAATTTTGTTTAATGTTTATTTATTTTTGAGAAAGAGACAGAGCACGAGTGGGGGAGGGGCAGAGAGAGAGAGGGAGACACAGAATCTGAAGCAGGTTCTAGGCTCCAAGCTGTCAACACACAGCACAACATGGGGCTTGAACTCACAAACTGCAAGATCGTGACCTGAGCCGAAGTCAGATGCTTAACGAACTGAGCCACCAGGAGTCTCCTTACTTCCTTTATAAAGAAAGAAAAAGGCTACCAGATAGGAGAAGCTTACCACAGACCCCACCTCCAGGTATGTATTTAAAGACCTAATTCTGTTCACCCTGTAATTTGTTTAATGGTTAAGCCTATCATTTAATTGCTTTGGACGAACTACAGTTATTGCAACATGTCAGTCCCATAGTAGGTATTTATCAGAAAGTTTGAATTATAAGTAGCATACAAGCTTTCTCTTTTTATGCCAAACACTCTTTTGTGCTACCTATTAAAATGAGAAATGTATATGTTTATATTTTAAATGTTTAATTGAAGTTTAGTTAACATATAATGTTATATTAGTTTCAGGTGCACAACATAATGATTTGCAATTGTAAACATTGTGGAATGCTCTCTGTGATAAGTGTAATCATCATCTATCACCATACAAAATTATTGCAGTATTATTGATTATATGCTCTATGCCGTACTCTTCGTCCCAGTGACTTATTTGTTTTGTAACCAAGTTTGTACTTCTGCACTTCTTACTCCCCTTCACTTATTTTGCCTGTCCCGTCCCCACCTCTGACAGCCACCAATTTATTTTATTTATTAGTTTTTGTTGTTTGCTTATTTTATTTTTAGAAATCATATGGAATTTGTCTTTTTCTGACTTAATACATTTAGTATAATGCCCTCTGGGTCCCTCCAGGTTGTTGCAAATGGCAACATTTCATTCTTTTCTATGGCTGAGTGATATCTCACTGTATATGTATAACACATCTTTATCCATTTATCAGTCCGTGGGCCCAGGTGGCTTTCATACCTTGGCTGTTGTAAATAATGTTGCAATACACATAGGGTGCATATATCTTTTCAAATTAGAGTTTTCACTTTCTTTGGATAAATATCCAGAAATAGAATTACTAGGTGATCTGGTACTTCTACTTTAAGTTTTTTGAGGAACCTCCGTACTGTTTTCCACAGTGACTGCGCCAATCTATATTCCCACCAGCAGTGTGCCAGGGTTCACTTTGTGCCAGGGTTCTCTTTTTGCCACATCCTCATCAAGACTTGGTATTTCCTGTCTTTCGATACTAGCCATTCTGACTGGTGTAAGGTCATACCTCATTGTGATTGTGATCTGCATTTCCCTGATGATGAGTGATATTGAGCATCTTTTCATGTGTCTGTTGGCCATCTGTATGTTTTCTTTGAAAAATGTTTATTCAGGGGGTGCCTGAGGGCTCCGTCAGTAGAGCGTCCAGCTTCAGCTCAGGTCATGATCTCATGATTTGTGGGTTCGAGCCCCACGTCAGGCTCTGTGCTGACAGCTCAGAGCCTGGAGCCTGTCTTCAGATCCTGAGTCTCCCTCTCTCTCTGCCCCTCCCCTGCTCACGCTGTCTCTCTCTCTCAAAAATAAATAAACCATTAAAAATTTAAGAAAAGAAAAGAAAAATGTCTATTCAGGCTCTCTGTCCATTTTTAATCAGATGATTTGGGGTTGTTTTTGGTGTTGTATAATTTCTTTATATATTTAGAATATTCACCCCTTATCAGACATATCATTAACAAAGATTTTCTCCCATTCCGTGGGTTGACTTTTCATTTTGTTTATGGTTTCCTTTGCTGTGCAAATAGGTTTTTAGTTTAATATAGCCCCAATTATTTCCTTTTTGCTTTTGTTTCCCTTGCCTGCAAAACATATTTCCTGAGACTTATCTGGAAAAATATTGCTGAGGTCAATGTTCATGAGTTTACTGCCTATGTTTTCTTCTAGGAGTTTTATGATTTCGGGTTCACATTTAGGTCTTTAATCCATTTTGAGTTTATTTTTGTATTTGGTGTAGGAAAGTGGTCCAGTTCAGTTCTTTGGCATGCAGCTTTCTAGTTTTCCCAGCACCATTTGTTGACGAGACCATCTTTACTCCCATTGCATGTTCTTGTCTCCTTTGTTATCGATTAATTGGCCATATAAGCATGAGTTTCCCTCTGGGTTCTGTATCCTATTCCATTGATTTATATGTCTACTGTTAGTTCCAATGCCATACTGGTTTTTGTGTGTGTGTGTGTGTGTGTGTGTGTGTGTGTGTGTGTGTGTGTGTGTTAGAGAGAGAGAATGCAAGTCCGGGAGAGGGGCAGGAAGAGAGCATCTTAAGCAAGCTCCATGCTCAGCATGGAGCCCAACTTGGGGCTCAATCCCGTGACCCTGAGATCATGGCCTGAGCTGAAATCAGGAGTTAGATGCTCTGTCGACTGAGCCACCCAGGCACTGGTGTACTGTTTTAATTATCATAACTTTGTAGTATGGCTTGAAATCTGCTATTGTGGTACCTTTGGCTTGGTTCTTCTTTCTCAAGATTGTGTTAGCTATTTAAAGTCTTCTGTGACTCCATCCAGTTTTTAGGGGTTTTTTTTCTAGTTGTATAAAAACAACACATATTTATAATAATCATTTGTGGGAGGATTTAAATAGGAGGATTCAGCAGTCAGGGTCTTAGTTGTAAGCCACAGAAAGCCAAGGTGGTTGATTTAAGGAGAAGAGGAATTTATTAGCACATACTCTCCCTGACAAGCATTGCTGGGGCAGCTGTAGAATTGCATTGGATGCTGTATGACAGGCCGTGCACTGTCCACAGTGACACCTAAAACCCCGTCTGCTGAGAACAGCTCTCCTGCCCCTGCTGCCCGTGTACCAAGGGCACCACCAACTGTGCCATCCATCCGTGGGTGCTGGAAGCACTCATGACTCAGATTCAGATGATTCAGAGTGAGAAGTGGATTGAGGCAACTAGGTCACTTGCCCTGCTCCGGTTACAAAGGAGACCAGGATGGCAAGGGATTTTTGAGCTTCAGTGCATGGGCTGGGCCTTCTAACCGAGATTCAGCACTCAGGGAATTCCCCAAAAGTATGAAGGGATTTGGACGCTGACAGCAAAAGGAAAACAAATACCACCTGCAGAATAGTAGTTGTCCTAATTGTGAGTGTAGTCAGGGCTTTAAATTACTCACTTATGAATAGTCCAGATACACCAATGACAGCCAATGCCAAAACGTCCTTAATCTTAGCCCTACCAGTTGCTGAGAGAAAAGGCAGGGAGGGTCCCCACTAACTTCCTAAACATAGGAGATGTGTTCCTTGACTTCAGGCTTGGGATTCAGAAAGCATTATCACCCAGAAAGCATTGAGGTGCAGTAATTTCCTGGCCTTACCAAAAATAGGTCAGGTTTTTCTATTATATGCTCTTATACACCTGTGCCTCTTACTGAAATGAGTATAAATGTTTCCCAAAAGACATGTAAATGAATGTTCTTAGCAGCTTGATACATAATAGCCCCAAACTGGCATTAACCCAGATGTCCATCAACATTAGTGTAGTAGAAATGAGAATAAATTATGATATAGTCATAGAATACTACAGAGCAACTAAAAAGAACAAACTGGTATTGCATGTAAAACATGACACAGTGTTGAACAAAAACGAGACCTGAATGCATACTGCACAAGCTGATTTATATAAAGTCTCCAAACATGCAAAATTAAGCAAAGTTGACCTACAAAAGCAGATCACGTCAGGAGAGCTAGTTAGTAACTGGGAAGGGGTATGAGGAAGCATTCTGGGGTACGAGAATATTCTATATACTGTTTTTGAGGGTAGTTACATGGGTGTATACATATTTAAAAAGTTATTTCAGGGGTGCCTCGGGTGGCTCAGTCAGTTGAGCATCTGACTTCAACTCAGGTCATGATCTCACAGTTCATGGGTTCGAGCTCTGTGTCGGGCTCTGTGCTGGCAGCTCAGAGCCTGTATTCTGCTTCTGATTCTGTGTGTCCCTCTCTCTCTACCCCTCCCCTGCTCATGATCTGCTTTTCTCTGTCTTGAAAAAATAAACAAATGTTAAAAAAATTTTTTTTAAGTTATTTCATTCTCCTCTTGAGATTCCTTCACTTTTTTGCATTTAACCTTTGTCTCTTCTATATCAATAAAAAGTTATTTTAAAAAGTTAATCTCTGCTGGTAGAATTCAGAATAGAGGTTACCTCTAAGAGATGATTATGGCTGGTAAGGGGCACAAAGGAGCCTCCTAGGGGTTATATGTTGATCTGGTTGGTTACCTGGGTATATATAGAGAGAGACAAAAATTTATGTAGCTGCACACTTAAAAGTTCTTTTTAATTGTACATATGTAATACTTCATTTTTTTAAGTTTATTTATTTATTTTGAGATAGAGAAAGAGTGTGAGCAGGGGAGGGACAGAGAGAGAGGAAGAGAGAAAATTTCAAGCAGGCTCCACACTGTCAGTACAGAGCCCAATGTGGGTCTCGATCTCATGAACCATGAGATCGTGACCAGAGCCAAAACGAAGAAGCAGAGACTTAACTGACTGAGCCAACTAGGTGCCCCTATAATACCTACATTTTTAATAATCATATATGTTTGAAGAAAAGTATGTTTCCAGTTTATTTCTTTTAAGGTTTATTTCTTTGTTTTAGAGAGAAAGAGAGACAGACAGCACATGAGCAGGGGAGGGGCAGAGACAGGGGGGAGAGAGAATCCCAAGCAGTCTCCATGCTATCAGTGCATAGCCCAATGTGGGGCTCGAACTCACGAACTGTGAGATCATGACCTGAGCCAAAATCAAGAATCAGACACTTAACCGACTGAGTCACCCTGGTGCCGCTATCTGCAGCTTAAAGCATCGATATAAATTTAAGACCACAATCCTTCCAGACATTGAAAACTGCTTAGTGCTCCAGTGGTCTCTGGAGAGTATTTATAGCTATGGCAACACAGCGGTCTTAGAACTGTTGGTTTAATGAGTCCTGTTTGAAATCCACGATTGTGTTTGTGACTTTGAACTAAGTCCCACAGCTGAGAGGGCAGATTATAACCATTTTCTCTACCTTTTCTTTTATAAGCAGCTCAAAACCAGAAAGTTACAAATGAATGAACCTGAAAATTATTTTTACCTGTTGAAAAGCTTTTACTCTAACATTATATTCGTGCCTGTGACTTATCTTTGTGCATAGAGCAAGAGGCCGAAGGCTATATGACTGGTGAGGGGAAAATACTGTCTCTTAGTAATGTTGAAAAACAGCATACCTTCCTTGTTTAAACCTTGTTTGTGATCAGGAAGCCTGCCAATGCTGTTAATATTCAAGGGGACTCTGCAGATTGTTCTTGCCGAAGGGCAAGCCCAAGTTCAACCGTGGGACAAAGCTCTGCACAGCTACCTTCAAAAGTATTTGGAGGGTGCCTGCCATGGGACCGAGTCACCCAGGTGCACAGTGTGGCGGAAACGGTCTGCTGCTGTTCATACAATGAGTGGTGATATCCAGGATTTTCTTAGAAACCCTTGAGATTAAGAGTTTGAAAAAAAAAAAAAAGAGTTTGAAATCAGAGGATATGGAGAGATTACTTACTGCACGAATGTTATCGTAGGTATCTGATGTCATCATACCGATGTCAGTGAGTAATTCTGATGAGTCACTTGCACCGTGTCACTCTTTCCTTACAGGTTGTTCTTTGATTTTCTCCTGCGCTCATGATGAGAAATTGGTGCTGAACGACCGGATGGTGGAAATTCCTCCTCATCTTTGTGACCCTCAAATCTGTATCAGCTCACGCCTGGGCTGGAACAACATCCTCCCTGGTCTTCCCACCTCGGTTTCCCAGTGTTAGTTGAGTATGACTTGAGCACTTCCGTGCAAAGCGGATGCTTTGCTTACACAGCTCATGAAGCTTAACCATAGATTTTTCTTTCACAGAAGTCATTCGTGTGCCGTATGCTTACAAACTTTGTTGGAAGCTGTGTAATAGAGTGACTGAGAGTTTGGGCTGTGGAACCAGACTGCCTGGGTCCAAATCCTGGTAATGCCACTTACTTGCTGTGTAACCTTAGACAAGTGACTTCATCACTCTGTGCCTCAGGTTCCTTATTGTATAATGGGAATAACATCATTTACCCACTGAGGCTTTTGTGAAGATTGATCTAAAACATGTAAAGCACACTTAGTCCAATGTCTTAGCACACAGTAGCAGAGCAAATGTTTGCATATTATTAGCAGTTTTTCATAAAACATGCTTTTTGTCTAACGTTGTGTTTATGCCAATGAATTCTCTTTGTTTGTGATAGGGCAGGAGGCTGAGAGATGTATGCCAGGTGAGCAAAATACTGTTTGTTAGAAATGTGGGGGGGAGCGTCTGGCTGGATCAATCAGTGGAGTGTGCAACTTTTGATCTCAGGGTTACAAGTTCGAGCCCATGTTGGATGTAGAGATTATTTAAAAAATTTTTTTAAATGTGAGAAAGAAACCAGTCCTTTCCTATTTTGTGATAGCTATAAAACAGAATGCTACAGAGCAATGAAATAGAATGAACCACTGCTACCTGCAAAATACGATAGAGCACTGAACAAAAACTGGGCAAAAATACATACTACACAGTCCCATTTGTATAAAGTCCAAAAGAAGCAAAACAAACCAATGGTGATATAAGTCAATATAGAATTATTTTTCTTTCTCTTTCCCTAAAGCCCAATGCCTTTAATTCTAAACTCTCAGAAGCTAGGGACTATGACTCTATCATTTTTGTGCCTCTGCTTGGGCCTCTATAGTGGCTGGTCTAATTATCAGAATTACTGGGTATCAAGACCTGAGCCAAAATCAAGAGCTAGATGCTTAATTTCATTTTCTAGTTTCCTTTCTGGGATTTTCCAACTTGTCTGGAAATGGGACCAGGGAGAAACCCAGGACCAGACACTCCAAATCCATTCTCTTCTTCCTCTCATGACTTGCTGGAACCTCACAATGGCAAAGCCCAACCCAAGGGCAAAGACAAGGGGCCTGATGATGTCATCTTCCCAGGTCGGCCCTTGGGGCCCTGGTGGAGACGGATGGAGGATGTGTCCTGGGGAAGACATCCAGCACCTGTGCAAACTCACTGAATGCCAACCAACGTCAACTCTGTTATTGTCCCATTTTACAACTGAGGAACCTGGACACAGAGGCAGATCCTCAAGTTTTTCACACAAGCAATGCTCGCTTCTTCCTACAGGGTATTATTCCATTGCAGAATTTGCACCAAATCTCATAGGGTCTGGATGCTCCCATTGAAGGCCCAATTCATTTTAGCTCCTTGACCTTCACATCTTCGCCCTTCTTCTCCTGCACAATTTATAGTCACAGCTGGTTCCATAAATACATATAATGTTGGAGTCATTCAAGGAGGCACCACCCAATTCTCTCATTCTATAGAGTAATCAGCAGTCCAAGTTCTATGTCATATATTCATTTTCTATTCCCTGGCTAGACTTTAAGCCATAGAAGGGCAGAAACCAAGTCTTAGATGATATGTCTCCCATACCCCTTAGCAGAGCAGAATACATGGCTGATACTCAACAAATTCATTTTGTTTGGTTTGGTTTTGGCTTCTTAAAGTTCATTTATTTATTTTGAAAGAGACAGAGCAGTGCAAGTGGGGGAGGGGCAGAAAGAGAGAGGGAGAATCGCAAGCAGGCCCCACACTGTCAGTGCAGAGCCCTTCACCACCAGGGCTCAAACTCATGCAACTCTGAGATCATGACCTGAGCCGAAATCAAGAGCTGGACGCTTAACCAACTGAGACACACAGGTGTTCCAACAACAAATTCATTTTGATTGGTTTGGTTGGTTAATGATTATTACTTGAAAGCAGATAAGCTATTTTAACATTGGAATTATCTGGTCTAGAGGTAAGAGAGAAACAAATTTTTTCATTCATAGCCGTTTAGAGTAGAAGTTGATAAACTATCAAAATGCCCGTCACCAAAATGTCAAAATTTAATACAATTCTTTAAAAAAAGCATTAACTTCTAACTTGGCAATCTCACTTCTAGGAGTTTGTACTAAGAACAAATTGACAGATATGGCAAAGATTTACGGACAAATATGTTTATCTCTGGGTAGTTTATAATAGTACACATCCAGATGCATATATGTTGTGAGAGACTGATATTCACTCAGTGGTCAGAGCAGGCAGAATAGCGGAACTTGGCCCTACCACTTGGGAGCAAGGTCTTCAGGAAGTCAATTACAACCTCTGTAGCTCTCAGCCCCACAGCAAGGACCAGTGACCGTTGGCTTCCATAACTTTGTCATCCCTTCCCCACATTCCAATTTAGGACTAATCACAGAAATCCAAATCCACTCCCCTAACCAGTCACACGGTGCCCACTTCTAATTAGTCCATCTCCAGTTTCCCCTGCCAACGACCTCCAATCAGGGCATGCCCAAGGCATTTCTTTTCTTTCCACTACAAAGCCTTCAATTCCTTTGCTTGCCTTTGAACCTCTGCCAGACCCAGAGGATGGTGGATGACTTCCTCCCTGCAACTAGTTCTGAATCAATAGCCTTTGGTTTTTTTTTTGGGTGTTTTTCATTTATTTCCATAACTGGTAACTACCAAAGAGGTCTGACAATAGAATATTTAAGTAGCTTATGGCATGTCTATATCGTGGAATGTTATACAGTGATTTAAAACAAAGTTTTTTGAGGAAAATTAAGTCAATTGGTAAAATGCTTATGAAATAATGTTGGGGGGAAAAGGTAAGCATATAGATAATTGGTTCTTCTGAGTTGGTGACACTGTGTATTATTTTCATGTTCTCTTTATGTCTTTCTATAATTTCCAGTGTTTTTAAATTTTTTTAATGTTTTATTTATTTTTGAGAGACAGAGAGAGACACTGGGAATAGGGGAGGGTCAGAGAGAAAGGGAGATACAGAATGTGAAGAAGGCTCCAGGCTCTGAGCTAGACACACAGAGCCCGATGCAGCGCTTGAACCCACGAACTGTGAGATCATGGCCTGAGCCAAAGCCGGATGCTTAACTGACTGAGCCACCCAGGTGCTCCTCTTTTTAAATTTTTTTAAAGTTTTATTCGGGGTGCCTGGGTGGCTCAATCAGTTGAGCGTCTGGCTTCTGCTCAGGTCATGATCTCACAGTTCGTGGGTTCAAGCCCCATGTTGAGCTCTGTGCTGACAGCTAGCTCAGAGCCTGGAGCTTGCTTCGGATTCTGTCTCCTTCTCTCTCTGACCCTCCCCAAGTCACACTCTCTCTCTCTCCCAAAAATAAATTTTATTTTATTTTATTTTTTAATAGTTTACTGTCAAATTGGTTTCCATATAACACCCAGTGCTTCTCCCCACAAGTGCCCCCCACCATGACATCACCCCCTCCCTTCTTCCCCCTCCCCCTTCAGTCCATGGTTCGTTTTCAGTATTCAGTAGTCTCCCTTGATCTGTGTCCCTCACTCTCCCCCACTCTCTTTCCCCCTTCCTCTCCCCATGGTCCCCTGCCAGGTCTCTCCTGTTAGACCTATGAATGCAAACATATGGTATCTATCCTTCTCTGCCTGACTTATTTCGCTTAGCATGACACCCT
>NC_043705.1:49273663-49388751 GCF_006229205.1 Suricata suricatta
TACAACATCTTCTTGACCCATTCATCAGTTGATGGACATTTAGGCTCTTTCCATGATTTGGCTATTGTAGAAAGTGCTGCTATGAACATTGGGGTACATGTGCTCCTATACATCAGCACTTCTGTAGCCCTTGGGTAAATCCCTAGCAGTGCTATTGCTGGGTCATAAGGGAGTTCTATGGGTAGTTTTTTGAAGAGCCTCCACACTGTTTTCCAGAGCGGCTGCACCAGTTGACTTTCCCACCAACAGTGTAGGAGGGTGCTCGTCTCTCCACACCCTCGCCAGCATCTATAGTCTTTTGATTTGTTCATTTTAGTGACTCTGACCAGTGTGAGGTGGTATCTCAGTGTGGTTTTGATTTGTGTTTCCCTGATGATGAGTGACGTTAAGCATCGTTTCATGTGCCTGTTGGCCATCTGGATGTCCTCTTTGGAGAAGTGTCTATTCAGGTCTTCTGCCCATTTCTTCACTGGATCATTCATTTTTCGTGTATGGAGTTTAGTGAGCTCCTTGTATATTTTGGATACTAGCCCTTTATCTGCTATGCCATCCAAAAATAAATTTAAAAATACATTAAAAATATATATAAAGTTTTTTTCTTTTTAAGATTTATTTATTTTTGAAAGAGATCACAAGCTGGGAAGGGGCAAAGAGAGAGGGGGAACAGAAGATCTGAAGCAGACTCTGCACTGACAGCAGTGAGCCCGATGTGGGCCTCAACCCAGGAACTGGGAGACCATGTCCTGAGCTGAAGTGGATGCTCAACTAATTAACCCCCCTGGCACCCCTATTTTCTCTTTTTTTTAATGGCCATCCTATGGTGCCCGTGTGGCTCAGTTTGTTAAGGTGGGACTCTTGATTTCAGCTTAGGTCATTATCTTGCAGTTCATGGGATGGAGCCCAGGGTTAGGCTCTGGGCTGACAGTGTGGCGCCTGCTTGGGACTCTCTCTTCCCCTTTCTCTCTGCCTCTCCCTTGCTCCCTCAAAGATAAATAAATAAACTTAAAAAAATAAAATAAAATGACCATCCTAGTGGGAGTGAAGTGATATCTCATTATGATTTTGATTTATGTTTCCCTAATTATTAGTAATGTTGAGCTTCTTTTCATGTGCTTAGTGGTCACATATATCTCTGGTGGAGAAATATGTATTCAGGGCCTTTGCCCCTTTTTTGTTTTTTTGTATTTTTTCATTATCGAGTTGTAAAAGTTCTTTATATAATCTGGACTTGATTTAGTTTTGAACTTGACTAAATCCATGTTTGTTCATCAGAAAAATCTATGGATATAGACTCCAGAAGATAATCTTAACTAGATTATCTTCAGAAGCAGAATAGAAAATAATATAATCTAATGGGGACGTAACGTTGGGGATGTGTACTTAGGTGAACGGACATTACAGCCGGACTGCTGGTGGGCTGACAGATTAGGTAAGGACACACACACAAAACAACAGCAAGCAACAAAAGTCAAGGTTCTTCCTAGACCTGTGTTTTCTGTGTATGTTGGAGCCCAAGCCTGCTGGGGCCTCTCTGCTCTAAGCCTGAGTGTCTGCAAACTGGTGGGAAATGGGGGGGATACGTTTCAGAGGTGTTTGTAGTGCGGGTAGAAGTGCGCTAGTGTGTCATTCAAGGGCCTTTGAAGTCAAAGATTCTACACCAAATGGAGTATGCCCTTGGTGAACGTGCTGTAAGACTTGGGAATGAAATTAGGAGGACACTCAGCAGAGCACTTTGAGAGATGTTGAGGAAGGGGCATTTAGATACAAATATTGAGTAAGATGATATGAAAGCAGTTATTCAGAAGTAAATATTTGGGACTAACCTTTAAAAGTGTTTAAAGGGGCGCCTCGGTAGCTCAGTAGGTTAAGCGTCCAACTTCAGCTCAGGTCATGATCTCACCACAGTTTGTGGGTTGGAGCCCTGAGCCCTGCACTGGTGCTCTGTGCTGACAGCTCAGAGCATGGAGTCTGCTTCGGATTCTGTGTCTCCCTATCTCGCTCTCTGCCCCTCCCCTGCTTGCACTCTCTCTGTCTCTCTCTCTCAAAAAACAAGTTTTTTTTAATTTTAAAAACACCCAATTATGCCTTTCCCTCTTGGAACTGGTTTTAGAAATGCTAGTTTATGGGAATATTGCAGCTGGCAGAGTTATTTTAAGAGGCAATGTAAATATTTATTTTCGTGCTATAACCTTTGCCTTGTTTGTTGTCTAGTTTAAGCCAAGACAAGATACAAGCACTTAAGTTTTGAGATAGTTGTGTGAAACTATTACAAATAACTGAAGCACCATGCTGACAAAAATGGACCTTTTGAAAATAGCTACACAAAAATTGGTTTATCTAATTTTATAGAAAGCAATTTTAATCTAGCTATTTCATTCTAATTATTCAACATACATTCCAAATAAGAGAAAGGAAAGCAATTTAAAAAGTCTATCAGAATAAACTTAATAAAGCTTTTATATAACCCAAATGAATAAATAACTTTTTAAATTTCTGGGCTTTATTAACCTATAAAATAACCATTAAGAAGGGACTGAAATCATATAACATATTTGAATATCATATATACATTTAATTTGATATATTAAATTGTAAAAAAATATAGTTTGCATTCAGAGAAAAATGGTATGGCTTTTTAAAATTGAAAAACAGGAGAGAACAGAAGGCAAATATTTACTTATTAAATCTTTGCCCAGAGGAGGCTGAGAAGTGGAAAAAGGGTTGTAAATGTTTATTTTTGTTTCCACTTAAAACACCAAACTTTGTTATTTTGCCAGCTTTGAAAATCTGCCCTTTCTTTTCCAAGGGGCTGGGGTGGTGGAAATTGGAGGGTATGGCCTACCAGTTCAAAAGACACGGAGGGGTGTTATTTCCTTTTCCTTCCAAGTTTTAAAATCTGTGGGCAGCTCACACCAGTTCCCAAGGATAAAGAGCGGATGTGGCGTCACTGCTTACATTCTGCCCCCACGTCCAGTTCAGGACCGGGTACTTCCAAATAGTTCTCGGAACCCTTGCCTCCAGATTTGTTTTTTGGCCATCACCTGTGTGGCAGGCTACCCCCAGGGGTACAGCAGTAAGTCGGACTCTGGTGGAGAACCCGGGAGAGCATACACTCTGGTTAATTCCTCCCCACTGAACCCACATCAGACAACAACACCACTTCGCGTAGTGCCCATCACTTCCCCTCCGAACTTGCAGTGCACACACTTGTCCCGTTTTACAGATGAAGAACCAGAGGGTTGGAACAGCTACCTAACATGCCTCAGGTCACAGAGTCGTGCACGGCCAGAATTCTTTACGATATTTTATCCATTCTCCATCCACAAAGTATGGATGGCCTACCATCAATCTGCCTCGGAGAGACATATCCTCAGGATATAGAGGTGAACAGAAAAGGAAGTTGCCTACTGTCATGCAGTTTGTATTCCAGTGAAGCCAGTAGCAACTAAGAATAGGATCAGAGAGGGATTGTCCAAGGGAGTAGCTGGATGGGTACTTAGAACTGGGGGGCCAGGGACAGCCACTTAAAATGTTTTACTTATTTACTTTTTAGTTACAGTGCCATTCACATACAGTGAACTATTAGTTTCAGGTATACAATACAGTGATCCGACAATTCTATACACTACTCAGTGCTCATCACAATAAGTACACTTTGAGGGAAGGCCACTTTTTAAATCTCTGTTAATTTACACCGTGTTTTATACGTCTGTTCATTTTCCCAGAGTGATTAAGAGCCAAACCTTTAGTAGGATCAGACCAGTTTTCTGATCAAGCAAGAAAGGAAGCCGGTATATTGGTTTCCTACAGCTACCATAACAAAGTTCCACAAACCCGGTGGCTTAAAACAACAGAAATTTATTGTTACAGGTTCCGGAGGCTGGAAATCTGAAATCAACATGTCAGACGAGGCCATGTTCCCTCTGAAACCTGCACAGTAGAATCTTTCCTTGTCTCTCTCCTCGCCTCTGGTGGCTTCTGACAGTCCTCGGGATTCCTTGGCTTGCCGCTGCAGCACATCGCTCTCTGTCTGTTGTCCGTGGTGTCTTCCCTGCGTCCCTATCTCCGTGTCTCTTCTCATAAGGACACCAGTGAGTTTCGTTCAGGGCCCACCTCACTTCACTATGACTTCGTTTTAACTGAATTCTATCTGCAAGGTCTCTATTCCCAAATAGGGTTACATTCTAAGGCGCTGGGGGTTAGTACATCATATGTTACCATGAAGACATATTTTATTTTCATATAGTCAGATTTCTTGGTCTTTTGCGAGTTTTAATTCATTCTCAGAAAGGCTCTCCCTACTTTGAGACTAAAGGAAAATTCTTCCATGGTTTCATGTTTATGTTGTTATTTTTTATGAGTAATTCTTTGATCCATCTGAAATTTGAATGTACAGTATCTCAACATATGTCTTCATGGCAATGCCCTATGCACCCCTGACCCCCCCCCCCACAAAGAAAAATGACAGATGACAAAGTAGGAAAAAAAACCTGTTACTCGCAGTGCAAAGTATATTTTGAAAGCCAGTTTCACTAGTATGTAGAGCCCCTATAAATCACCAAAGATGAATGATACAATAAAAGATTTGCAATGGATTGAGACAGTTCAATGGAAAAGAATACTTAAACATACGGAGGGATGCTGAGCTCACTGATACTAGATAATGCAAATTAAAATTATACCAAAATGCTGTTTTGTCATATATCAGAGTGCCAAAGATTTGATAACCCACTATTGACCAGAATCTGTGAAACCATCATTTACATTTTTAGCAAAAGGAGTATAAATTGTTGCATCCACAATGGGTGGCAATTTGGCAATATCTACAAAAATTAAAAATGAACTTATTCTTTGGGTGTGTACTTTCCTTCTGGGAAAAAGATGCCCTTGCAGTACCTGGAAAGGGCGCACATTCCTGGGATGCCTGGGTGGCTCAGTTGATTGAGCTCATTGATTTTGCCTTAGGTCATGGTCTCCTGGTTGTGGGAGGAAGCCCAACACAGACTCCTTGCTGAGCGTGCAGCTTGCTTGGGAGTGTCTCTCTCCCACTCTCTCTGCCCCTTCTCTGCTTGCATGTGTTCTCTCTCTCCCCCACCCCCACCCCGCTTGCATGTACTCTCTCACTCTCTCTCAAAATAAATAAATAAACATTAAAAAAATAGCGATACATTTTAAACAACACAGTAAATCTCAATATTATATCACAACATGATACAATATTATATACTAGCAATATCATTAATATGATTTTCCCTATACAGAAACTGAGATAGATCCTCCTGGGTACTTAACATAAAATCACTTAATATATACTTGATAACAGAAGAATAAAACCTAGCTCACATGATTTTATATTGTAAAATAATATCAATTTAAAAATAACCCAGTGGTTTCATTACACTTAATTTGGATTCCAGGTCATAAGTTATAGAAACAGCACAAATTCATGAAAAACACCGAAGGGCCATAATGTGGCGCATTTCTAGGGAATTACAAAAACATCTGATTCAGCCACAGGGGTATAGAAGACGTCTCTTAGAATATCAAAGCACACAGATCTTAAAATCTAGTTCCTTGAAAATTATGGCTCTAAAATCCTATTAATACAAAAAAGGATTAGAAAACTATATAGTTAGCAAAACAACAAACCAAATTGACAACAATAAAGCAAGACTAACAATAAGTGACATTTACGGAAAAGACTAAGCCTATCTAGTACCTAAAGACCAACCTGAGTCAATATTGATAATGCAACCTTAACAAAAACTTGTAGCTGGAGAACTATGGAATTCCAACTCTGGGTAATTGCTTAGTGGGAGCTTTGCAAAGTTGCTGGTAACTCAAGTTCTCAGTATAATGCTGAATCAATTATTGTGTAAAACCTGAGTTAAGGGCCAATAGTCTGGTTTAGGAATAGGAAAGGTGAGTTACCTTTAATAACTTCTGTAGAATGTTATATTGGTTGTGCTTAGCGTTATACAAATTTACTCCTTAAAAAGAAAAAAGGAACTCCTGCAGTTTTAAACACAGGAACCAAGGAAAGGGCTTCCAATTTGGGATTAGGGGCAGCCTGGTAGGAAGTGAACTTGGAGAACAAGAGCCCCCTCTGAGAAGATGTATAATGTGGGAGAGGCGGTGGGCGTGGAGAGCAGGAGAAGAGAGTTGACTCTAGAGATCCTTTGAGGAAGATGAAGTGACCTAGATTTTCTCAGGAAACACAGAGCTCTTTTGAGGCAAGTTTGAAAGGATGTGAAGGCTAGGCAGGGTTTGAGAAGGATGACCTGCTTTGGTATTAACGAGCGCTCTTTGGGATTCATAGCAGTTTGGAAAGCATGTTTAGTTCGACGGAGCTGGGGATGAGGGAATATGTTTAACAATTCAACAGATGCCATTTTCACTTTTACATTTATGCAGTCCTTATCCTTTCTGAAGCACTTTTACGTAGCTTGTCCGAGGACTGACAGACCCAAATAGAGCCAGGAATTCTGAGGAAGGGGAGGAGAGTTCCGTAGAGGCGACAGTAGGCTGAAACAGCCAGAGAATCTTTGGTAAAGAGGTAAGGTTACAAGTGAGCCCTGAGCTGGGTTTACAAAACGGTGTGTTAAGTCTCACCCCTGAGAACATAAGACTGACTGAATCTACTGATTTAGAGAACGGAACAGTCCAGGAATTGACTTGGCTTCAGGGCTCCTTCTCAGCCCATCCCTCTGTCCTCTCTGTTCCTCACAGCATATTAGCCTCAGCTTCTATTTCTACGACTGTGTAACGAGGAGATGGCTTCGCTGCCAAACGCAATCGGGTTATGTTGAGGGATTACAGGAGGAGACTCTTCCAGGCATCCTCCACCACATCTCTGGGAGCCTTTGATAGACCTTGATTGGGCCATGTGTCCATCTTTGAACCAAGGACCACCTCTAATTAGCTGGCTCACTGTCCTCCACCCCACTGGGGAGTATAGCATTGTGACAAACAGCCGTATCAGACCTCATGAAGTGGGGAAAGGGATACATCTTCAAAGGAAAAGCTATCATCTTAACAGAAGCTAGATGTGCAAAAACAATAGATGTCCATGGCATGGACCATGCCTTAACTGTTTTTGTATTTTCCCTAAGTACACAGAACCAGCTTAGTATTAAATATTGAATGAATAACTACTTAGAGCACTTTATACTTTCAAAGCCTCTTCATGGACATTATTTTATTGTCACTGGGAAAGACAGATTGAATGACTTGCTTAAAGTTACATAGCTGGTTTCTGACAGAGCTGAGTTTATAACTGGGTCCCCTGGCTTCTAGTCCAGTTCTCTGAAGAAGTCTTCCTCTCTTCTCTCTTGCTGTCATGACTGGTGACAAAAGGGAAGGAAAGAGGAAAGGGACATTTTGGTCATGGTTTTACTACTTCTTTAGAAGGCTTGACATGGTTTTGTGCCTGGAAGGTCAAGATGGTGTTAGGTGACTAGGCTGCCTCTATCTTTCAGCCTAATTACAGGTATGTATAGTGGATGTCTATTGTCATATGTGTACTATTAGTTTATTGAGTTGTGGAATCTGCCAACTTACTGTCACTTACTGTCTTGTTTCTAAGGCTAATAGTTGTCTCTGTGTTTGATGACACTTTGATGTGCTAACATTCTGTCATGAAGATGACTCCTTAAAGGTAGTACAGTGTACTGAAAGTAATGAAGGATGTACAGTCAAGGTGTTGATTCCCAGCTCTGGTACTTACAATCTTGGCCAAGCCAGGAAACTTCCATGAGCCTCACCATTCCATAAAATTGGGTAATACTAACATCTGTCTGCTATACCTGCTTCACAGGTTGTGGCAAAGATAACATGAGGTTCTGTTAGTAAAGGTACCTTGGTAAAGTGTTTTGAAGGGCTCTGTGAAATTTGTAAGCTATACATTTTACATTATTTCTGATTTTAAAAACCAACATTAACACAGGGGTCTGTATAACCAGTTGTGTGGCCATTACTGCTATTCACAGATTATATACTGAGTTTTCTTCTCTTTCCCAGCACATGGAAGACTGTGGCTGGGTGGGGCCGTATGTCTAGTTCTGGTTTATATTGTTAATGAAAGTGACTTGTGTCACTTCTCAGTTAAAACATTTGATTGGCAGTGTGAGACCCTCCAGAACTTTCTTTTCCTTTACTATGTTTGGTAACATTTTATTCATTAAAAATTTTTTTAAGTATTTATTTATTTTTGAGGAAGAGAGAAAGAGAGTGTGAGCAGGGGAAGGACATGGAAAGAGAGAAAGAGAGAGAGAGAAAGAGAGACCTAGAGAGACAGAACCTGAAGCAGACTCCAGGCTGTCAGCACAGAGCCTGATGTGGGGGCCAAACTATGAGCCATGAGATCATGACCTGAGCCAAAGTCAGATGCTTAACTGACTGAGGCACCCAAGCGCCCCTGTTTGGTGACATTTTAAATGGTGGTTCCTTTGGGTCCTTGGCTGGCTCATTTGGAAGAGCATGTGACTCTTGATGTCAGGATGATGAGTTTAAGCCCCACTGGGTATAGAGATTACTTAAATAAACAAAACATAAAAAAAAAAAAGAGAGAGAGAGAAAGAAAAGAAAAGAAAAGGTGGCTTCTCTGACAGCCTGGGTCCTAGAGTAAGAAAACTCTGAAGCAGCGCCCCTGGCCAACTCTCTATAGATGTGGAGCAGGAGCAAAAATAAACCTTTGTTGTTTTTAGACACCAAGATTTTATTAGGTTTTTGTTACTTTGGCATAAACTAGACTATGTTTATTGAACCACCATGATTGTCTTGGCCATGTTGGACATTGATCTTTCGGTCAATGTCAAGGAAAGTTTGTGGATATGTCTATTTAGTAAAAGAGGCAGAAGAAATTAATCTTGCCAAGTAATGGTTTTATCACTTCTTATAAGTTCTTCCTTAAGGAAAAGAGTGTCACAGAGTGAGGACCCACATCCCTTCATTTGTATGGCACAAGGAAGCTACAGAATCAAAAGATCCCAGTTTGATTTCCAAATTCACTTTTCACCAGCTCTGTGACCTTAATCAAATCACTTAACCTGCTGGGGTTTAATTTCCTTATCTAGAAAATGAGGCTGAAAATACTCACCTTCGAAGGGTTGCACATAAAGTGGCTAGCCTTATTCCTGGCCCAAAAGAAATATTCATCAGTGGACTTTTATTTAGTGCCCATATTGTCTGTTTCAGGAGAATTTCAGCTCAATGCAACAACAACAAACAATTGTGAAGTAGTTTAAATAAAAGACAATGTTTTATCGCACATAACTGGAAATCCAGAGTGGGCTCTAGGCTCTAGGCTTCCTTGGTTCTCCTGGATCTGTACCTCGTCTGGATGTAACCTTGATCTTTAGGTTGATTCCCCTTGTGGTTGTAAAGATGGCTGCCAACAGCAGTGGGGCAGTGGGTCCAAGTTCATGTTGATGGGTTGAGGTGTAAGTTCCTGAGTCAATCACTGGCAAAAAGACTACGATTATCATTAGCCATTAAGCCATGGTTTAAGCCACTCTCCGGGGGCCAAGGTGGAGTCAGATTCTCCTGAAGGCTTAGCCTGCATGGGAAGGATGAATATAAGACTAAAAGTGACATTCGGTCAGACAGAGGAAACTGGGAGATATTCGATTATATTCAGTATTCATGCATCAGGCATTGCACTAGGAATTATGGGCATGAGGACCTCACAGTTGGGCCTAGAGGGCAGGCATCTAAAAATCACAGCCCCATGATGATGGCTTGGATTGGGTCAGAAGACATATATTTTTATATCCCAGCTTTATCCTTTTCTAGCTGTGTAATCACAAGTAAATTTTTATCATCTATGAAACTGAGTTTTCTTATCTACAAAGTGGAGTTAATATTTAACTTGTAATATTGTGTTACTTGATAGTACCTTCTATTTCTTTTCTTATAATCTACAAAATGTATGGGAGCACAGAAAGAAAGGGTTACCTACCTGCAGCCGTGGACTGAGTTCCTGAATCCTTGTTTCAGACTAAGCACAGCTTCCAGGGGACAATTGTGGATACTTGGGATACTATCCACTTAATTCTGCCAAAATGCTAAAGGCTTTGCTTTTTCTTTTTTTTTTTTTCAAGAGAGAGAGAGAGAGGCAGCAAGCCTGAGCAGGGGAGAGGGACAGAGGGAGAGAGAGAAAGGATCTCAAGTAAGCTTCGTACTCAGAGCAGAGCCTGATATGGGACTTGATCTTATGACCCTGGGATCATGAACTGAGCCCACAGAGCCACCCCGGTTCCCCTATAAGGCTATATTTGAACTTGACCTCATTTTAATAAAAGCAGCCAAATTGCTATACTGAAATTCTTAGGGCTCAAAGCAACTTTGATTGTTTCAAAGTGCTGTGATGACCTAATATTGTGCATAACCCCTCTTGTACGGAAAGGAACAAATATTTGATATGCATCTTCATTGTTTGCTGTGGGTTAGTTTCCTGTTATTTTTTTCCCTCTGTCTAGAGGAAGGGAGTAAAGGAAACTTCCTTGTTAACTTACTACTGTAAGGAACATGCTTGGAAAAAAATAAGCCTGGAGGGCAAGAGTAGAGTTTCTCATCAAGATTATTACCAGCATAATTCAACCTCAATAAACTTAGGGACGGTTTATTGATGCACTGACTGTTGTTCATTTACTCAAAGTAACAAAAGTGCAAAGTACCAGAAAGAGGGGCCCACTGGAAGCCCAGGCGAGTCACGAGAGCTCACCCTCAGTCAGTGTCAGTCTAGAGGATCTGCACCCTCATATAATCCAAGTTAGAAAGTAATTCAACACAGAGCAGCCAATAGATTTCATAAATTGATTTTTTAATATGTGCAAAATTGGGAGAAGCCAACCTTTATATTTTTTAATTACAAAAAGTTTTGGGGGAAACGCCTGTTTGGCTCAGTTGGTTAAGTATCTGACTTTGGCTCAGGTCATGACCTTGCGGTTTACAAGTTCAAGTCCCACCTCGGGCTCTGTGCTGACAGCTCAGAGCCTGGAGCCTACTTTGGATTTTGTGTCTCTTTCTCTCACTGCCCCTCCCCTGCTTGTGCTCTGTCTCTGTCTCTCTCTTAAAAATAAACATTAAAAATTTTTTGAAAAAGAAATTTAGTGTTTATTTATTTATTTTGAGAGAAAGAATGCGTGAGAGTGGGGGAGGGGCAGCGAGCGAAGGGAGAGAGAGAATGCCAAGCAGGATCCTGTCAGAGCAGAGTCAAACTTATGGCTGAAACTTGCAAACTGTGAGATCATGACCTGAGCTGAAATCAAGAGTCAGACACTTAACCCACTGAGCTACCCAGGTGCCCTGAGGCCAACATTTTTAACGAAGAGAAAAATTTAAAGAAGGGCTTTTTTGTTGTTTTTTTTTAATAGGAGAGGGGGTCGCTCAGTCTTGATGCAGTGGCAGTATTTTAATATATGAAGCTGGATGTACAGGTGAAAGAACACTCCAGGTAGAGGAGTCAGTGTGAGCAAAGGGCAAGTCACAGACATGCACGTGGGAAGCATGTGGGGAGACAGGTGAGGCGTTGCTCTGAGTCAGAAAAGAGAATGTTCTTATCTTTACCACTCACACAGCATTTATCTGTCCTTTTTTTTTTATTTTTTATTTTAATGAGCGTACACCTCATCTCCTGGGCTACATGAGGGAAGAGGGCTATACAAAAGTCTGCTTTGCTTTCTCCCCGCCCCCTCCACCCTCCTTAGTAAATAAACAATCAGTACATACATTATGCAGATAAGGGGATTGGTTGATTTAAAAAACACAGAAAAAATATATCACAAAAAATAAACTTTTTTTCATGAGAGGTCAATATGTCAATGACTTAGAATGTTTTCTACCTTCTTTTTCTCACACTTGAAGATTTTTTTTTTTCTTTCTTTGATGGCACTAGATAGTGTTAATAGGAATACCCGATGGTACCGGAAGATAACAGTACGCACCGCCTGGTGCAATACTGGAGACGGGCAAGAGTCAGCAGTGGACACCGAAAGCCTTCCTTGGATGAAAGGTTGTTGGAGAATAAGAACGCCAAAGTATCACCCACGGAATAGTTATTGATTACAAAGGGACGGTACCACCTGTCATTCCGGGACAGCTTCATAGTGTCAGCCTCCTGCTGTGATAGACAATGAAGACCACAGCGTCACCCATATAGTATTTTTGCCAGTGGTGTTTCTTGTAAATCTCATAGTTAGCAGTGAGGAAGAAGGCATACAAATCCAGACGGTGAGACATTCAACGGGACAACCAGATTCTTTTAAACAATGACAATGTCATGAAAGACAAAAGTGGCAATGGGACTGTTGAAGAGTTAAGGAGACTAAAGAGACATGACAATGAAAGGCAAGGAATGATCCTTGACTGGGTCCTGGATTTAAAACAACAAACTGTAAAAGACATTTTTGGAACAACTGGAACTATGTGAGTATATCCTGCATATTAGATAGGATCATATATTAGATAGGATCATATATTAATGTTCATTTTGGGGGGGGATCTGTTAATGGTATGGTGGTTGTTTTGGTCTGAATGTTTGTGGCCCCCTCCCCAATTCTTACGTTAAAATCCTAACCAACCTGATGGTAGTAGGGGGTGAGGCCTTTGGGAGGGTGAGTAGGTCATGAGGGCCGTCCCCTGGTGAATGGGAATAGTGCCCTTCTGAGAGAGACCTAGAGGGATCTCACCCTCTTCATCACACAAGGAGGAAAACTGGTGTCTGCCATTTGGAAAAGGGCGCTCACCAGACCTTGACTGTGCCGGCGTCCTGACCTCAGGCTGGAACGCTCCAGTTTTGAGAAATACATTTCAGTTGTTTGTAAACCACCTTGTATGGCATTCGGTTATAGCAGCTCAGCATGACCTTGGCTGTGTAGGAGAGTGTCTTGGTTCTCAGAAATACACGCTAAAGTATGTGCGGTGAAGTGTCACTTTATCTGGAAGCAACTTTTTTTTTTTTTTTACTTTAATGAACCCTCAGGGGAGGGTTAGAGAGAGAACTGTAGCTCAGGCTCCAGGCTCTGAGCTAGCTGTCAGCACAGAGCCTGACGTGGGGCTCGAACCCACGAACCATGAGATCATGACCTGAGCTGAAGTTGGACGCTTAACCGACAGCCACCCAGGCGCCCTGGAAGTAACTTTTAAATGGCTGAACCAAAAGAAGTATCAATGAGTATAAACAATTGAGTTAAAAATATACCATGTGTAAATTTAATGTGTGTGTTCACATGCGTGTGTGCTCAATAGAGCAAATGTGAACAATTTTAGCAAGTGGTGAATTTAGGTGAAGGATCAAGCTCACTGTGCTATTTTTTTTGGCTCTTCTGTAGGTTTGAATTTTCCAGTACAGTAAGTTAGGAAAAAATGAAAACCTATCTTTTTCCTAATCATCAGAAAGACTACATGCTTGTTGACTGAGAAATTTTAGAAAACTTAGAAAAAGCTTGAAAAAGAAAGTAACCGTGTGATTATTGCAGAAATTCCCTTACCATCTTCCCTTCTAGGGAAGCATCTTGAGCCTCTGTAGGCACAGGGGCC
This sequence comes from Suricata suricatta, assembly GCF_006229205.1. NCBI lineage: Eukaryota > Metazoa > Chordata > Mammalia > Carnivora > Herpestidae > Suricata > Suricata suricatta. The sequence continues at coordinate 49,287,203 of NC_043705.1, forward strand.
AGACTTTCTAATTAAGATGCATGTAGGAAGATAAACAGGAGTCGTTTACATTTCTCAAGATTCTATCAACTGGTTTCACATCACTCTGGTTCTCTCAGGTTTAATCCTGTCTATTCGGAAGCTTCTATTCAAAGATAAAAAACTCAAGTGTTACCAAAAATTATTAAAAAAAAAAGAGAGAATGCTTAGGAGGACACTTAAAACTCCACAAAATTCTAAATCATAAATGCATTACTACGAAATGCCTAAAACCGTCGAAAGCCTTTCCATTCAGTTAGATGAAAACACAGGATCCCTGGCATGGCCTCTGAGGACCCACCTCCGCCTTCCTCAGAATTCACCTCCCCCAGGCTTAGAGTCCCCTTCTCCTGGTCTCCTGTTGTCTGAATGTCTCAAGTGGCCCTAGATTTTGCCCTAGGATATTCTTGGCCCAGATCTCTGCACAGCTGGCTCCTTCTCACCGTTAAAGTCTCAGCTCAAATGTCACCTCTTTGGAACAGCCGTGGGTGTCCACTCTACTCTAGGCAGCTCCTGCCCACTGCCTCTCCCAGCGCTCTCTGTCCCCTTAGCCTGTTTCTCTTCTTCTTCTTCTTCCTTTAATTAATTTATTTAAGTAAGCTCTACACCCAGTGTGGGGCTCGAACTCACGATCCTAAAATCAAGGGTCACGAGCTCCATTGACTCAGCCAGCCAGGCACCCCAGCCGGCTTCAGCCAGCTTCACTTCTTTAAATCACTCATCACTATTTGAAAGTATCTTGTTCATGGTCAGCTCAATCATCTTTGTTGCAAGTCTTCTCCCAACTAAAGGATAAGTTTCCGTGAGGGACTTTGTCTTGAGTCCATTTTATCTCCAGGGCTCAGAACAGGGTCTGGTGCATAGCCTGGTACTGAGTAAATATTTTGTGAGTGAATAAATACTCCCTTTCATGTACAGTTCACAAATGTGCCACTCAGACCACACCCTGTGTGGGTTAGTGTCAACATTTCAGGAGCTGTACTAAGTTTCCCTTTTGTAGGCTCCTGCAGTTTCTCCTAAATCATCTCCAAATGAAGTCAGAAAAGCTGCCAGGCAGAAGCCCCTGTCACGCATAAGGGGGGAATTCTAACTCATAACCCACAAACTGTCAAGAGATGTTTGTGGTCTGGTAAGAGTATATGTCAGTTTCATACCAACTTTGTTCCGGTGACTTTTCTAGGGTTAGGATTCCTTGTGATAAGTAACGGGATTATTATTAATACTTTTCAAAGTTTGGGGACATAGAAGGTAAAGAGCCCTATGAAGTTAAAATGAGATACAGGAACGCAGTATTTGCAGTTTTTGGTTAATATTTACTTTTTCTTCTTCGTGTGTGTATAGTTTTTTTGTTTTGTTTTGTTTTGTTTTGGAGCTTAAAAGATTCAGGAAGATCATTTTCAGAAAAACCCTGCAAGGCCAATTTTCCACTGCAATGGATGACTGATATAATAAAAAAAATTAAAAAAAAACCCAGCCCCAAATCTCTTGCTCTGCATCATCTGCATAATTGTGGCAGCATTCTGACCCAGACTGAAACCCTCCCTCTCTTTTTTCAAATGATGGTCTCAGCTTACTCTGATCCTAGGAAATTCTTTTCTGCTTCTATTTGAGGAATGTTATTCACAAAATAAAACAAATGAAACATAGGTCTCCAACCAAATTTTTAAAATGTCTCTAACCTCTGTTCTTTTAAATAAAATTATTATAAAATGTAAAATTCCCATACAAAGTGCACCAAACATACAGTACGATTTAACAAACTGTTATAAAGCTAAGAGCCACGGAAGCTACACCCAAGTGAAGAAAACAGAATATTGCCAGCACCCACGTACATCTTGCTCTTCTCTTCTACTCTGATTTTCTTCAGAAAGATGATGATTGCTTTGCTTTTCCTTGTAGTTTGCCACTTACAATTAGAATCCCCACATGACACAGCTTAGTTTTGCCTGGTTTTGAACTTTGTATAAATGGAATCATACTGTATGTTTTAGTGGGAGTGGGCTTGTTTATTTTGTTCAATTTGTCTGAAAGACTCACCATGTTATCGGAAGAATCTCTAATGGGTTCATTCTCACTCATAACACCCCCTTTTTGTTTTTAATGTTTATTCTTGAGAAGAAAGACACAGAGCGTGAACAGGGGAGGAGAGAGGGAGACTCAGAATCCAAAGCAGACTCCAGGCTCTGAGCTGTCAGTGCAGAGCCCGATCTATGCAGGGCTCAAATTCATGAGCCATGAGATTATGACCTGAGCTAAAGTCGGACACTTAACCAACGGAGCCACCCAGGTGCCCCAATAACACTTCATTTTTTAAGGGTTGTTTTGTTTGTTTTGCTTAATAGCAGCACCATGAAATCTTTCTATGGGGAGGGAGTTTAAAGGAGTTTGGGTATTTTTTTAGAGAAAAAAGGCAGTCCTAGGAATAGTAAAACTGTTAAAATATTAGTTCTGGAATTACCTGGGTTGAATCCTGACTCTACAACTTCTTAGCAGATATTTTAAGAAAATGAAGAAATATTTCTGAGCTTTAGTTATCCCCAAATGAGGGAAATAATAGTACATCCTAAGATTGTTATAAGGACAAAGAATAAAAAAGTACATAACACAGCGCAGAGCCTGGCACAGAAATGATGGCGGTTGCAGTGAATGTCATTCTACTTGAAGTTCCCTTTCAGGTGCTCCCTCTCTTTAACCTCTGATCCCTCTAGGAGGATCTTGCTTAACACATAGGAATGGAGGAGATAGAGTTTTACTCACCAAGTGTCATCATCCTCTCAGAAATTGCCTTCCTGATGACTTTCTCATGAATTCCTCCATAAATCCGTCCAATGAATCCACCCTCCATGGACTGGGAGCCTCCCCATTCGTGATTGGGTGGGGACCCTAGAGGCCCTTCAGGCCAGACCCTCAGCAACTCCTGAGTTGCCCTTATCAAATACCAATCACTGAATTCATTTACTAACTGGGGGAGGCAGAGAAGAAATTTTCTAACCTCCATCTCTTTTCCTTCAAAACCTAGTACTAGGGATGTAAGCCTTGAAATGCTGTGAGGTAATAAGCTGTTTTCACAATAACAAGCTACTGAGGGATGGGCACGGCTCCATGGGCATGTTGGAATGAGGAATCAGCATTGTATTCATTTGCTCATCCAACACATATTTATGGAACAACCATGTGATCGGGACTGTTTAAGGCAGACAGGATATAACAATGACTTGTTCAAACTTTTTTTCAAAGTTCATTCTCATTTATTTTGAGAGAGAGATATAGAGCACAAGCAGGGAAGAGGCAGAGAGAGCAGGAGACAGAATCCCAAGCAGGCTCTGTGCCCACCAGCCTGCAAACTGTGAGATCATGGCCTGAGCCCGTATCAAGAGTCAGATGCTTGACTGAGCCACCCAGGCGCCCCAGTGACTTGTTAAATTTATCCAGACTTATCATGTGGCCCAGCATGTGGTCCATCTTGGTGAAGAGAACATGTACTCAACAGTCTTATGAAGAGAATACTGTTTACCAGTATCCCATATTTACAGGGGAGAAAAATGAGGCTTATGTAGTTTAATTTTCCTCAAGGACCCATCTTATCTGGCTGCTATGTGGCAACATTGAGATTTGAACCCAAATTTCTGGCACAATATTCTCAGCTCTGAGAATCTTTACATATAAAAAGGAAGAAAAATGTTTTAATCTTATCATTCACTTGACTGCATGTAAAGTCAACAAACTTATAATCATAGGTCTTCTGAGAATAATATTTACTTTGTTTCTGAGTCATGAGAATTTTCATCAAATTTGGTCAATAGTGTAACCACAGTTGAAAAAACTGAGTTGCTGAAAAGGAATATTTTATTAAAAAAATAATTAAAGCTTTACTACAATATATGATTATATAACATGACTACATTGAGCATGGCATCATGTAACATTCAACAAACTTGATTTTGCTATTGAAGAATGATGTGTTTAGATTTCCCAGATGGCTTTTCTTTCTGAACCTTTTCAACTACTACCTACCATGCACGCCATTAGGAAATAATTAAAAGAAAAAAGTTTGTAGATTTTTCAGTGTTGTGAGCATTGTTTGGAAAATTAACCTGAATGCAATAAAAACGCTATACAACATTCCAATAGAAATTTGGCTTAGTATTAAATTGAAGTATATGAAGTTGCCATTTTATAGGTAAAAATGTAGATAAAACTTACCAATTTCATACAGTTCAATTTAACAAATCTGATTATTTCATCCACATGAGTTGAGCAGTAACTAGAACGTAAGCTTCACTAAGAGTGATTTTCAGGTTTTGTTCACTAATGTTCATACGGTAGGCCCTCAGAAAGCGGTTGTTGGCGAATGAATTTGGGAAGCAAGTGCAATATGGCAACCAACCTTCCATCTTAACACATGCCTTTGGGTTAGGTTTAGTGTGGGAATAAGAAAAATGACATTCTATGCATAAGTTAGTCTCTTAAAATGATAAAATATTTAAACACCTAATTCATTCATAAGAATTGAAAACGTATGCCCACACAAAAACTTGTACATGCATGTTCATAGCAGCATTACGATGATAGCTAAAAAATAGAAATAACCCAAATGTTCATCAACTGATGAAAGTTTAAACAAAAAGTGGTATATCCATGCAATGGAGTATTATTCAGCCGTAAGAAGGAATGAAGTACTGGTAGGTACCACAACATGGATGACCCTTGAAAACATTATGCCAAGAAGCCAGACACAAAGGGCCACATATTGTATTATCCATTCATATAAAATGTCCAGAATGGATCAATCAATAGAGACAGAAAGTAGGTTAGTGGTTGCCAGGGTCTGGAGGCAAGAGGGAACAGGGAATGACTGCTGAGGGGCACACAAGGTTTCTGATATCAGACAGTGGTGCTAGTTGGATAATCTTCAGAATATACTAAAAACCACTATACAACAGTATGTAGACTTTAAAATTCAGGGTGAATTTTACAGCATATGAAATATATTTCAAGTTTTAAAAAGTGGAAAAAACCCTCTAGCTTCTCTTCTGAACATATCAAAGTACAGTATAAAATAACAGATGTGTGTTTATAAATCTGAGAGTATTAGGAAATGTTCCCTTGTTTAATTATAAACTGAATGGAATGTTTGGAGATTTCAGTAATCTGACAGCGAACATTAAGAGGATTAACCTGACTTCCCCAGTGTTAACACCACCAATTTAAACTCCATCATTCAAAAACTACATGCTAAAATAATTGTAGTAATAACTTCCAGACACACACAAACACACACACACCCCAATTAGATTAATTACCCATTAAGGTTGTCATCTTTTCAAATACCTTATATTTATATAATGCTTTTACTTCCGTAAGTATTGAATTGTGCCGTAAGATCTAAGGTATGGGAGAGTCACATATCTAATCACTTAATTAAAGGCAGAGATGTGGGTGGGATTGGACAAAAATTAATTAGTAATGCTGACGTTCCAGATTGGAACACAAAGTGAAGCAGGAATTTAAGAAACCTAAATTCTAGCCTTCAATGCAGGTTAAATTGCAAGAATTAAAATTGCAATATTCTGGAGTATAACTCGAGGGGTGCCTCAGTGGCTCAGTTGGTTAAGGGTCTGACTTTGGCTCCGGTGATGATCTCACAGGTTTTGGGGGTCAAGCCCTGCATTGTCCACTGCAGTGGTGATGTGGGGCCCGCTTGGGATTCTCTCTGCCATTTCCTCACTTGCATGCTTTCTCTCTCTCAAAATAAATAAACTTAAATTTAAAAAATATATGGATAGATATACTATATTCATACATAAAAGGATACACAATGTTATGTGTAGACTATGAATTTTCCTAAGTAAACCCTCCTTTGGAACCAGCCTCCAGATCAAGAAATAGAACATAGTACACAGAACTCGGGCCTTTAATTTTTTTTTATTTTTTAAAATTTATTTATTTTTGAGAGAGACAAAGACAGTGCAAGTGGGAGAAGAGCAGAGAGATTCCCAAGCAGGCTACCCACTGCCAGCTCAGAGCCCTATTTCAGGCTTGAACCTACTAACTGTGAGATCGTGACAGGTGCCAAAGTTAGAAGCTTAAAGACTGAACTACCCAGGCATACCGTCTTCTTCTTCTTCTTCTTTTTTTTTAAGCTAAGAGAAAATTAAGAGTTTAAAACCTTTGGGTGGGGGGGGCAAAAGATCTTGAGGTGGTAATAATGTATACTACCGTACGCACTTTTTTTTTTACAGCAAATTTACCAACAAGATCCACCAGACTTCACCTTCATTTAACCACTCTGAGTAATGGTCTTTTTGGCTCCAGAGATTCAGAACCAGTTCCTTAATTTACACGTGACTTTCGCAGATCTCCCATTTCTGGCTGCTTTCCAACAAAATTTTAACCAAATTTAGGATCAGAAAATTGTTGGGTAAGGACATGGCTTTCGTGTAGAATGCTGAGCACCTTTGGGGCCCCTTCAGAGTAAAAGAGCCCCCGCCAGACCTCCCCCGCCTCTAGTAGTCCGTAGTACCCCAAGCTAGAGAAGCTCCAGGCGCGCGGAGGGCGGTCCTGGACCACTCCCACCTTCTGGGAGCTGGGGCCCCTCCTCTACGCGCTGTCCCAAAGCTGCGCTGTTCCTTTAACTGGGATCGCCGCAAGAGTGTGCAGAGAAGGGCTGGTTCCTCCCGCCTCCTTCTCCACCGCTCCCTTCCCCCTCCTATCTGAGTTTCAGGTGAATGGGTCACCGAGGGAGGAGACGGCCATGACACAATTCCTGGCCGGCGTCCCTCCCCACCCCCCACGACCTTCTTCTTCCCCTGCTGGAGGCTGCGGGACTCCGGGGAAAGCTAGCCAGAGCGCCCAAGAGTCCACGCTGGGTGTTAACAGGTGAGACTTGCCAGCTCGCGGCCGCGGACCTCCAGCACCGGCCTGGAGGTGGTGCGCATGCCCGGGGGCAGGACTGCAGGGGCGGGGATGGGGGGGAAGGAGGAGAAGAAGGAGTGGAGGAGGAGTTGAGGAGGAGGACCGACTGAGTTCCTATCCTAGTCCCAGACTCCTGGCGGGAGGCCGGCACTGCGTCAGGTGCGCTCGCCAGGTAAGCGCGCTGTCCTTGGCTCCCGCGGTCTTTGGTGGATCGGACGAGGCTGCAGTGAATAGGTGGGAGTTGGGCGCGGCGCCGGGGGCTCTGGGTGGCTCCACAGTCCCCGCGAGGGGATCGTGGCTCTGGCCGGGTAAGGGAGGCGCGGGGGGAACTAGTTTCAGTGGCGGTTTCGTCTCTGGGCTGGGAGTGGCGGGAGTCGGAGGGGCGCGGGTCCGCCGGGGGAGCAGCGCTGGGCTAATTTGGAGGCTGCCGCCTCCAGCGAAGGGCCACTTGGAACCGCCGATCACTTCTTTCGGCGGAAACGCGTACAAGCTCCCCGCGTCCAGGCGGCGCGGGCACCTTCTCGCTTTAAAGGGGGGCGGGCGGGCCGTTCCTAAACTGAGCGAGTGCAGCGCTCTGCTCTCTGGACGCAGAGCTGGGAGGTCCTCAGGGGTGTGGGGCGCGCGCCCGGCTCCTCCGGGGTCCTGAGTGTGAGGGCTGGAGACCCGGGGGCTTGGATCCCGGCGGTGGGGAGGGACCTCTTCGAATCCGCCCCACTCACCCTTTGGGTACGGAGCGGGGAGGGGGTGACCGTTTTAATCCGTGAAGTATTTCTATAGCTCTGGGGTGGGCCGACTGGCTCTTTGGAATCCGGTTAGTGGGAGTTGTGCGAGCGCGCGTCGATTTAAGCCTGGGGGCGGGGATTGAATTTCGAGCGAGGCTGTATTTCGAGGGAAGCAGCGCGCGCTTAGAATCCTCACCCGTGACCCAGAGGCCGCCGCCAGGTGGGCGGACCTGCCTGCGGGCGGACGCAGCTGGCCGCGCGCTGGCGCGCACCGGCCGCGGCGCACGGACACAGACCTGCGGCGGGCTTCGAGACCTCCAGCGAAGGGCCGGCGGCGCGCGGCCTGCCGACATGTTCCCTGCGTCGGAGGAAGTGTGCGGGGAGAGCAGGGTTGAGGGGCCAAAATGGCCTCTGCTCTTGGGGGCTGGAGCAGCTCCGAGTCCCTGTGCCCCGGCTGAAGCGACTAACCCAAGAAGCCACGGCATCCTCGGGCCGGCCCTTTGGCTGGCTGGGCAAACTGCCCACCTGGGAAATGACCCGGGGCGGGGGAAGAGGCAGCCTTCCAGGTTAGTGTGTGGCCCTCCGCACAACAGGTGTATTATTGGGATCCTTGGAAAAGGTGAAACCTTCCCATTAAGGCACTTCTGGTGATTCTTGCTGTTATTGAAAGCTAATTCTTTCTAGGCGGGGGTAGATTTCTGAAGCTCCCAAATCCCAGTATAACAGTGCTTCGTTGGTACGGTACAAATGAGTATTTTCTCTCTCTGATATTTTGAAATAGGCTTTGTAAATGGTAGGGCCACGGTATTAGCTGTCTCCTCCAAGCAACACTTTTGTGTAGTTCTGCATTTCTATAGTTCCCAGGTGCCTTCTTGGTTAACTGATAGAAGGATGGCGAGATTTGTGCAGCTTCCAGGCTGTTCAGGGGAATGATGGGCAGTGCCTCCTTACTAAGTGCTGTGCTTAAGAAAAAAAAAAAAAAAGTTTTGTGCTTTGTATCGTTTAATAATACTATAAACTCTGAAAGGTGATTCGTACTAGAACTCCATTTTAAAGGGAAAACACCGGTAGGAGAAACGTTGCAAATTTTGTGGCTTGCGACCTGCTTCACCTAATCAGGGAGGGTATAGTGGACAAGAAGCAGTCCTAGATATTCCAGCACCAGAGTTTTTCTGGAACCCTCTACCATTGACTGGTCCCTATGGTCTCATGGAATATTTCCACATTTTATTTGATGTGAAGATAAACTTTTTTTTTTTAAGATGTTGGAATTATTGCCCTTTTGAAAATTTGAAATTGTAAGAGATTACTTAAAAAAAATTTTTTAGTGCTTTTATTTATTATTGAGAGACAGAGAGAGAGCATGAGCATGGGAGGGACAGAGAGGGGAAGACACAGAATCTGAAGGAGGCTCCAGGCTCTGAGCTTTCAGCACAGAGCCCAACGCAGGACTTGAACTCACAGGCAGATCATGATTTGAACTGAAGTCCGATGCTTAACCGACTGAGCCACCCAGACACCCCATAAGAGATTACTTTTAACCACACAGATTAACTGGTTAAGCATTCACCTGCCCAGGAGCCTGCCAGAAGGGAAGTTTTCTTCAGTTGCATATTAAGGCTTACTTGATTGGAATCCCTAGTGAGGTTTTTTCATCCACGTTATTATTTCTGGATGCACTGGGGTAAAAAAGAAAAGACCATGAGGATTTTTGTGACACTTTTTGTTTTAACTTCTAGGCTTAGAGCTATTCTGTAACTTACTGTTTCCTAATCTTGACTATGGTATGGATTACCTGGGGATCTTATTAACACAGATTCTGATTCATAGGTTGGATGTGGGGCCTGGAATTGCTTTTAAGTAAGTTACCAAATGATGTCCCTGCTTGAATGTTTGACCCTTTACTCTCCCTTTCCTTCAGACTGTCAACACTTAATTAATTTGGTTGAATTTAAAGGATTCTATTTAGTGGGTGTTAGCTTTGTGAAGAACTTTGAGGGCATTCACAGCTATATTAAAATCCCAACTCTAATATGGGCTGTTGGTTTTATAAATCAAATGTTGATTGACCATCACTTTGTACCAGGGACTGGAGGGATCAGGAAGAAGAGTAATGGTCATGACAGACATCTGGGGGCTTGTAAGATAGTGGTAAGAAGGTTGGGCTTGAAGATGGTGGTAGTTTAAAAGATAAAAAAGAAGAGAAAATAATAATTAGGAGGAAAATTCGCTGTGAGAATAAAACAGGTTTGGTGGGTGGAGTGAATGATGCGGAAGGTGCCTTTGAAGAGGTGACATTTGAGAGCACCGAATCCTAACCACTAGACCACCAGGGAACACCTACTAAGAGGTGACATTTGAGATGAAGGCTAGACAGCTGGTGCCTGCCATGTACAGACCTAGGCTTTATAGACAAGGTCTTCCTTGGATTGATGCTTTTAATCAAGGCAGTGATGTTCAAAATATATGGTGTGCTTAAAGATCATCTGGAGGGGCACCTGGGTGGATTAGTTGGTTAAGCATCGGCTTTGGCTCAGGTCATGATCTCGTGGTTAGTGGGTTCGAGCCCCACATTGGGCTCTGTGCTGACAGCTTGGAGCCTGCAGCCTACTTCTGATTCTGTGTCTCCCTCTCTCTCTCTGCCCCTCCCACTCTCACTCTCTTTCTATCTCTTAAAAGCAAATGGACGTTAAAATCAATTTTTAAAAAATCATCTGGAGAGCGGCATCTGGGTAGCCCAGTTGGCTGAGTGGCCAACTCTTAATTTCGGGTCAGGTCATGATGTCACAGTTCATGGGATGGACACCTGCGTTAGTGTGGAGCCAGCTTGGGATTCCTCCCCCCTGGCCCACCCACCTTGTTTCTCTGGTGTTTTCTCTCTCTTTCACAAAATAAATAAACTTTAAAAAATCATCTGGATATCTTATTAAAAATGCTATTTCTGATACAAAGCTAGGCTGTTTCAAAATCTGCCTAATTTTAAAAGTTTAGACAATTTGCTAATTATATGCCAAAATATAATCATTTAATGCCAGGCACAATTTTTAAAAACTTCTTAAAGGCAAATTAACTATTGCTGCATATGATTGAAAAGGAATAGGTTCTCCTTAAATATCATAAAGTATCTTTTACTTACCGACAGTTGCTTCAAAGAATTATTCAGGGGGATAGCATTTTAAGACTTTCTCTTAGCATAGGTTTCTATATAGACAGCTTTGGCCAGTAAACATTTTCAAGAAGAGAACGTTTTAAATATTTTCATCAATCAGCTTTACGTATTTTGTAAGAGTCTGCTATTTGCCTTATGCTTTGGACTTTTGCATGGTACAGGTTCTGTGATGGTGACCGATGAGTCCCTTAGGGCAGATCCTGTACCTTTTCAATCATTTTGTCCTTCACTCACCATAACATTTATTGAGCAGGTAATGTTAATACTGTTGTGCTGGACATTGGGTTGTAACAGTCTGTTCTTGGTCCTTTTTTTTTCTTTGGCTGTGGCCTCAAAGCACAGCCCCGACTGCCTTAATAGAGACATTAGAATTCCTCCAGTCCAGTTCCCCTAAAATATCAAACAACTTCAGCTTTGCATACACGGCTTGAGATCACATTGTTATTTGTTATTTTTGAAGGGTGTGTGGAGTCTGGGTAAGGGAGAGGCTTCCTAACATTGACATGAAATCTGACCCTGTGGTATCTTTTCTTCAAAGAATGGTTTCTAGGACTACAAAGACAGCTGTGCAGATATTTGAAGGCTGCTGTAGTGGTCCTTCTAAATGTTGATTTGTCCGGGCCAAACATTTCCTGTTTTTTCAATCATTTGTCTTAAGACATGGTTTTTCTATTTCTTTAATACCCTTAGTCACCTCCTGGAGAGGCACCTGCTTGGAACATGATGTACAGATTTCAGGGTTATGCAGACTTTTTTTTCCCTCCCATAACCATATCATTACTAGATCTAAGCACTGTCTGTGTATACTGCCAAAGTTTGGGATAGCTTGTTAACTTTGTTGAAATTCTCACCAAGGAAATGCACTTCCAGAAATTGAGTCTAGGGGAGCCTGGATGGCTCAGTCGGTTAAGCGTCTGACTCTTGATCTTGGCTCAGGTCATGGTCTCATGGTTCATGTGTTTGAGCCCCACATCGGGCTCTGCACTGACGTTTTGGAGCCTGCTCAGGATCCTGTCTCCCTCTCTCTTTGCCCCTACCCCACTTGTGCTCTCTCTCTGTTAAAACAAATACGTAAATTTAAAACATTTTTTAAATAAAATAAAAATTGAGTCTACATTTGTAAAATAATTTCTTCATGCCACCAATATTTGAAAATGGACACAACGTACTGAAAGTGCCTAAACACTGAAATTGCTCACCTTCAAGATAACCACCTGCTGTGAATTCTTTTGCTCATCTTCCTTAGTATATTGTCTTAACTATTCCAGCCTAGAGGTCAGGCTTGTCCCCAGTCCTTTGCATAGGAGGGTAGTGAGGTTCCCGGAGGAGAAGCAGAATTTGTCCTCTCTGATTGTGAGCTATTAAAACCACTACGTTTGTGGTAGCCCATCATTCTGGCTCTATAGAGACCGTGATGTACTTGGAGACCTTGGGTTAGGTACCCTTTCCAGCGTTTTGTCGGCTTGCCCACCTTGTCTGTGGTCACCAAAACAACCTCCCTTAAGGGGACCTAAATGCTTCATCCTAATTAGATTGTATTTTCCCGTCCCAGAGGACTCTGCCTGAGCATGCTGTCCGTGCATAGGGATGTGCTGAAGGTCTTCAGGCTTCATCTTCCAGTCTGGAACCTTCTCAAAACAGGAAATGAAGTTGATATGCCATGACTTGTCCTTGATATACCTCCTAAAATTATTTGCTTCACAAGATAACATCTCTGGTATTAGCGGAGATTTGATAACAAATATGGGAATATGGGAAATAGCAGTTTGGAAAAGGATTTTGTCGTCTGGATTTTTGACAAAATTTAAACTTCAGCCTGGGTCTGGATTAATTTAGAATTTTTCTTTTTCTTTTTCTTTTTTTTTTAATTTTTTTTTTAATGTTTTATTTATTTTTGATACAGAGAGAGACAGAGCATGAGAGCGGGAGGGGCAGAGAGAGGAGGAGACACAGAACCGGAAGCAGGCTCCAGGCTCTGAGCTAGCTGTGAGTACAAAGCCTGATGCAGGGCTTGAACCCACAAACGTGAGATCTGACCTGAGCCGAAGTCGGAGGCTTAACCAACTGAGCCACCCAGGCGCCCTAGAATTTTTCAAAAACTACCATGGAGGTGGCCTGGGTGGCTCAGTCAGTGGAAAATGTGACTCTTTTTTTTTTTTTTTAATTTTTTTAAATTTTTTAATGTTTTTTGTTTTATTTTTGAGAGACAGAGAGAGATAGTGCAAGCAGGGGAGGATTAGAGAGAGGAGATACAGAATCTGAAGCAGGCTGCAGGCTCCGAGCTGTCAGCACAGAGCCCGACATGGGACTTGAACCCACAAACTGTGAGATCATGACCTGAGCCAAAGCCCAACGCTTAACCGACTGAGCCACCCAGGTGCCCTTGGAAAATGTGACTCTTGATCTCAGGGGCTGCGTCCTCATGCCCCACATTGGGCAGAGAGGGTACTTAGGCCAAAACAACAAAAACTACCTTGGCGCCTGGAATTTTGGGCATAGTCTTGAATGAGTAAGCCCTGGCTATAAAAGGGGTAAGAGTCCTCTAAAGTCATTTTTTCGGTATTTGACATTCAGTTTCACACCTAGAGTTCTACATTAAAAAGTGTTTAAATTCAGTTTTTCTTAATCTTATTTTTCTGAACATCCATTAGGAAGCCAATCTGGACTTTTACTCTTCTGGAACATTGAAATGTGCTAACGGCCTGAATTGCCCATTTACATGTACATTTGGGTGCTAGTTATAGGTCTCTGTACTCTTAAGATTTATTTACTTTTTTGTATGTTAATACTTCAATAAAACATTTGTTTAAAGAAAAAACACAAAGAAATCATCTTCCCTCACTGTGTTCAGAAAATCATGCTAATTGTGTTGGTGTTCCTAACATTCAACCTATTTCCATCTTTGAAGTTTTACCTAATGTACATTTGGGTATTATTTTCTTCTGAGAAATTTGGACCTTTTGGTCTTTAAGGATGTGGAAGATAGTTGCCATTGATTTTAAAGAACAAAATTTAGAGAGTTTGAATTTATTTTACTAACATAATACCTTATATGTACCTACTTATTTGGAAAGGAAAAAAAATACTAGACCCTTTAATATACTCAGATAGTAGATCTTGCTCAAGTGACCTTCTATACTGCCCTCTCCCTCCCTCCCCCCAACCAGCTCGCTCCTCTTCCTCTTCAGGTCTTGGTCTTTCTTCTCTGCTTATCCCCATCTTGCCCTTGATCATGTAGTCAACCCTAATAACTCAATAACTGCCTGTCATAGTTGCTTTTTTCTTTGTGTGTGACCTTCTGTAGTACTTCCACAGTCTCCCATGGTAGAGTGTAGACACTTAATTAGTACTTGTTGATTGAGTGAAATTGCCATTCAGATGTTTAGGGATTGTGCTTTGAGGAATTTTAGAAGAAAACCATACTTCTTTTCTCTGAGAGAAGACTCTTTAATATAACACATAATTAATGTTTTCCCCCTTTTTGTAAACATTATGCTCAATTTTGAAGAGTTGGAAAAGAAAAAGAGAAAAGTGTTCACAATCCTACCACCCATAGATGTATTTTGTGTAATAATTTGTAATGAAAAAGGCATACTTTTAAACCAGATTATGTTTCAACATTGAGAGACTGTGCTAGACACGGCTCTATATGCACTTTCATATTCTTTCTCATATGAACTTTCACAAGTACTATGAAACAATAAATCCATTTTAAGAAGTTTTCTTTTTTTTTGGTTTCCTGTTCTTTGAAAGGACTGTTTTGAAAATTACCAATTTTTTCTTTCTATATTTTTTATAATTTATATCCAAGTTACATGGTACAAAAATGATTTCAGTAGTGATTCCTTAAGCCCTTTGCCCATTTAGCCCATCCTCCCTCCCACAATCCCTCCAACAACCCTCCGTTTATTCTCTTTATTTAAGAATCTTGTATGTTTTGTCTCCCTCCCTGTTTTTATATTATTTTTGCTTCCCTTCCATTATGTTCATCTGTTTTGTATCTTAAAGTCCTCATATGAGTAAAGTCATATGATATTTGTCTTTCTCTGACTAATTTCACTTAGCTTAATACCCTCTAGTTCCATCTGTGTATTTGCAAATGGCAAAATTTCATTCTTTTTGATTGCTGAGTAATACTCCATTGTATGTATATACCACATTTTCTTTATCCATTCATCCATCAATGGACATTTGGGCTTTTCCTCTTTATCCCTTGGATAAATACCTAGTAGTAGTGCAATTACTGGGTGGTGAGGTAGTTCTTCTTTTAATTTTTTGAGGAACCTCCATACTGTTTGTCAGAGTGGCTGCACCAGTTTGCATTCCCACCAGCTGTGCTAAAGAGATCTTCTTTCTCTGCATCCTCACCAATATCTGTTGTTGCCTGAGTTGTTTTAATAATTCTGATAGGTGTGAGGTATTAGCTCATTGTGGTTTTGATTTGTATTTCCCGGATAATGAGTGATGTTGAGCGGTTTTTCATGTGTCTCTTAGCCATCTGGATGTCTTCTTTGGAGAAGTGTCTGTTCATGTCTTTTGCCCTTTCTTCACTGGATTATTTGTTTTTTGGGTGTCGAGTTTGATAAGTTCCCTACTGATTTTAGATACTAACCCTTTATCTGATATGTCATTTGCAAATATTTTCTTCCATTCTGTCAGTTGCTGTTTAGTTTTGCTGATTGTTTCCTTCACTGTGCAAAAGCTTTATTTTGATGAGGTCCCAGTAATTTATTTTTGCTTTTGATTCCCTTGCCTCTAGTGATGTGTTGAGTAAGAAGTTGCTGTGGCCGAGGTCGAAGAGGCTTTTGCCTGCTTTCTCCTCTAGGATTCTGATGGCTTCCTGCCTTATGTTTAGGTCTTTCATCCTTTTGGGGCTTATTTTTGTGTGTGGTGTAAAAAAGTGGTCCAGGTTCATTTTTCTGCATGTCGCTGTCCAGTTTTCCAACACTATTTGCTGCAGAGGCTGTCTTTTTTCCACTGGATACTCTTTCCTGCTTTGTCAGAGATTAGTTGGCCATATGTTTGTGGGTCCATTTCTTGGGTTCTTTATTCTGTTCCACTGATCTGAGTGTCTGTTTTTGTGCCAGTAGAATATTACCAGTTTTTACATCTGCTATAAAAACTTTGTGAAATTTTTATTACTGCAACTTAGCAATGAAAGCTAATACTTGTATGCCAGCCATGTGCAGAGCAGGATGCTTGGTGCTGTGAGGATGACCAGGCTAAGTGATTCCTATGCTAAGCAATTTCCTGTACTCAAGGAATTAATGGTCCATTGTATAAAGATGGTAGTGAGAAGGACAAGAGAAGTAACCATGGTGTGACAAGTTACCGAAGATTAGTATCATTACTTTTCTTAGCAATGCAAGGAAACTTTGAGCTCAGTAGTAACACTATTATCCTACTTAAGTTGCTTAGATTGGCTTATCTTGGAATCTACGGGGCAGCACTTATCCTGAAGATCAGGTGATCCTTGACATCAGCCATGTCATCGAGGCCTTTTGAAAGTCCACCTCCTTATAGACCTGATGAATTGTAAGTAATCTTCAGTTGTTGTTGTTTTTTTTCTTTAAAGACTTTCACATGTAAAAAATATGTATAGTTGAAATTTTCATTTGTTAAGTGTTTGCTGTTAAAATTTTGTGCTTAGGGGTGTTGGGTGGCTCAGTCAGTTAAGCATCTGACTTCAGCTCAGGTCATGATCTCAGGGTTTGTGGGTTCGGTCCTGAGTCGGGCTCTGTGCTGACAGCTCAGAGCCTGGAGCCTGCTTCAGATTCTCTGTTTCCCTTTCTCTCTGCCCCTCCCCTACTCAGGCTGTGTGTGTGTCTCTCTCTCTCAAAAATAAATAAATGTTTTAAAAAATCTATGTTTATAAATTTAAATTGAAGCAAAGGGTGTAAAGTTACAGTTAGTTTCCCTCTGCTGTTTAAATTCTAGGATGTCAGTTTTTCTCTGCAGAGGCAACTGTTAGCACCTCTTCCTTCCTTCCTTCCTACCTTCCTTCCTTCCTTCCTTCCTTCCTTCCTTCCTTCCTTCCTTCTTTCCTTTCTTTCTTCCTTGCTTCTTTCTTTCCTTCCCTTTCTTTCTTTCCTTCATTCCTTTCCTTTCTTTCCCTGCAAGAGAGAGCAGGTGCGTGCATGAATGGGCAAGGGAGAGAAAGAGCACGAGTGAGAAAGACAGAGAGAATCCCAAGCAGACTCCACACTCAGTGCGGAGTCCAGCTCAGAGCTTGATCTCACAACCCTGGGATCATTACTTGAGCCGAAATCAAGGGTCAGACACTTAACTCACTGAACCACCCAGACACCCCTATTGTCACTTGTTTCTAATGTTTGTTTCTAGATAGTTTAGGCTTACATTTGTGGGTATATTCATTCCTTTTTTATTCCTTTTTGTTTTTCCACAAATAGTATGAAGCTTCATTTTTAATGCCTTGTTTAAGTGACTAACCCTAAAATTGACTCCTTGTTAATTTTTTAGTAATGTTTTTATTGAGATACAGTTCACACACACCAAACAATTCACCCATTAGGAATGGACTGTTTAGTGGTTTTGGTATATTCACAGAGTTGTGCAACTATCATCACATCAATTTTAGAACATATTCATCAGCCCTGATCAGCAATCATTCCTCATTTCCCTCTAGTACTAGGCTATCAGCAATCCCTTTCTGTTTCTAGAGTGTTCCATGTTGGACATTCCATACACATGTAATCATGCAATACGTTGGACTCTGTGGTTGATTCTTTCACTTGGCATAATGTTTTTCTACATTGTTATTTTTTTTTTTTAAGTTTATTTATTTTTTTTTTGAGGGAGAGAGAGAGAGAGCACAAACTGGGGAGGGGCAGAGAGGAGAGACAGAATCCAAAGCAGGCTCTGCACCATCAACGCAGAGCCCAATATGGGGCTCAAACCCACAAACTGAGATGATGAGCTGAGATCAAGAGTCGGATGCTTAAGTGACTGAGCCACCAAGACACCACATCCGTAGAGTGATTCCTGCCATTATAAAATCAAGAAGCTAAGTTGAGGGTTCGTGGCATCCCTAGTTATTTGGGGATTTAACAATGAAAAAATTTAAATTTATTATCAAACTTTAATAGAGATTTTTTTCCTTTAAGTAGTTTGTTGCTTCAAGCCTTTGATAACTGTAGTGGGGGTTGTGTTCCTATTACTTTGCCCCCGTAAACATTGGTGAAATAAATACAACACATGCTTAGAAAAGGGCATAGGGGCGCCAGGGTGGCTCAGTCGGTTAAGCCTCCGGCTTCAGCTCAGGTCAGATCTCACGTTCGTGGGTTTGAGCCCCGCGTCAGGCTCTGTGCTGACAGCTCAGAGCCTGGAGCCTGCTTCAGATTCTGTATCTCCTGCTCTCTCTGCCCCTCCCCTTCTCATGCTCTGTCTCTCTCTCTGTATCAAAAATAAATAAAAACATTAAAAAAAATTTAAAGAAAAGGGCACAGAACATGTGTACGGAATGATGAGTAAAATAAACACAAAGCACAATGATCACGTAGGTCAGGAAGTAGAACACCTTCACGTCTATCATTGTGTCTTTTCCTTTTCCTGGAAACCCCCGTTCTCATACAGGATTATCATTTGATTTTCTCTCTCTCTCTCTTTTTTCTTTTTCTTTTTTTCTTTTTTTTTTTATTTACCATTTTATACATCTAAACAGTACATTTGAGTTTTATTTATTAAACTTTTCTTTTTGCTTCAGAGTAATGCTACAGAAATAAAATGTGAACAATCCACTCAATTTTTTGTTTCTTCTAACCATATTAATAATATTTCACTTAGCTCAACATACTTAAAATGTTATTTCAACATGTGATATAAACACTGACTTATGTGGTAGTTTACATTCCTTGTTATTAACAGCCATTATTTTTTAGAGCATCTTTACATTCACAGCAAAAGAGAGAGGGTACAGAGACTTCCCATATGTCCCTGCCCTTATACATACAGTGCCTGCCTCAGTATCCCCCCTCAGGGTGGCACATGTGTTATAATTGATGAACCTTCACTGACAAAACATTGTCACCCAAAGTACATAGTTAATATTGGGGTTTTCTCTTAATGATGTTACATTTCTTTTTTTAATACTTTGATCATTAAGTATTTTACACTTATCAACATATCTTGGTTTGGACTAGCCATATTTCGAGTGCTCAGTGGATCATGTGGCTAGCAGCTGCCATATTAGACAGCTCAGCCCTGTAGCATTCCATCCTCTGGGTATGTTACAGTTCGCTTTTCTACTCTAGGTAGGCATGTGGACTGTTTCCAGTTTGGGGTTATTACAAACAATGCTTCTGTGAATGTTACAATGTTAATGGGATTTGAAGTGGATTAATTACTTTTAAAAATGATATAATCATTTTTGGGGGGGGGCATCTGGGTTGCTCTGTCAGTTAAGTGTCCAACTTTGGCTCAGATCATGATCTCACAGTTTGTGAGTTCGAGCCCCGCATTGGGCTCTGTGCTGACAGGTCAGAGCCTGGAACCTGCTTCAGATTCTGTGTCTCCCTCTGTCTCTGTCCCTCCCCAGCTTGCACTTTCTCTCTTTCTCTCGCTCTCTTTCAGAAATAAACAATAAATATTTTAACAAAATTTTTATTGAAATAATCATTTTGGAAAAAAACTTTTAACATTGTCTCCTAGAGCTGAAGATAAAAAAAATTTTGACTCAAAAATTCTCCTAGATATATACGTTAGGAAAAGTGCTTTCAGGGGTGCCTTGGTGGCTCGGTCAGTTAAGCATCTGACTTCGGCTCAGGTTTTGATCTCACAGTTCATGGGTTTGGGCCTTGAGTTGGGCTCTGTGCTGACAGCTTGGAGCCTGGAGCCTGCATTGCATTGTGTCTCCATCTCTCTCTCTCTCTTCCTCCTGGCTCATGCTCTGTCTCTCAAAAATAAATAAAAATGTTTAAGAAATTAAAGAAAAAGAAAAAGAAGTGCTTTGGTGTATGAGGACACATACTCAGTGAAATCAGAGCTGCATTGTTCATAACTACCCAAGATGGAGACATCCCAAATATCCAGGTAGTTCAAGTTCCTCGAATTCATGTGGTTAGCAGCCCCTAGTAGTAAGGTATCTTTGGAAAAAGAGGAATGGACCAAGGAAATAATGGCAAACAAAAGGGGGTGAGGTCAGTTTACCAACTGAATTTTGTTCCCCCAGGACCTACCTTTCTCACATTGACTGTGTCCACACATAAATATGCCTGTCTCCAGTGATGTTTATGATTGAATTACTGAAGGTTGCACAGTATTTTTTTTTTGAGAGAGAGAGAGAGGGCAAGAGCAAGGGAAAAGGGGCAGAGGGGGAGAGATAGACAGACAGACACAGAGTCCTAAGCATGCTCCATGATCACTGCAGATCCAGAAGTGGGACCCAGTCCCACGACCCTGAGATCATGACCTGAGCCAAAATCAAGAATCAGACACTCAGCTGACTGAGCCACCCAGACACCCCTGCAAAGTGACTTTATTAAGATGTAATTAGGCATTACCCTAATGCGTCCTGTTCATTATTATATCCTCAGTATCTAGCACAGTGCCCCGCACACATCAGCCTGGTGGCTCCAGTAAGTAGCTATCACAAGAATGAATGAATGAATGAATGAATGTTTGAGTGTGATTTCTCAGGTAGGTAAGTGAGGCTCCCAGGAATTGGACATGACCCTGGCTAGGCCACCGTAGGCGTCCTATCTGAATGCACTGGTCTCAAGTCCCACAAGCAATAGCGTTGACATCCTTGTTCTAAACTGCTTGGGCCCCCCTTCCAGGGGATTACGGCTTAACTGGTATGGAATGCTCCATTTAGGGATTGTACCCATTCCTCGGCTGATTCTGATTTGCAGAAAATTTGGGAACCTCTACGCCATAGAAATTAGAGCAGTCATTCTCAGTGCATGCTTCCCAGACTGGCTGCATGAGCAGCATCTGGAAACTTGTCTTACCCCATATCTGCAGAATCAGCACCTTGGGGCTGGGAGCCAACAATTTGTGTTTTCACAAGCACCCCAGGGGATTCTGATGCACAGAAGCTTTGTTCAGGGGGTGTCTCAGTAGCTGCAGGCTGCTCTAATAAAGTACCACAGAATGGGTGACTTACAAACAACATACATTTATCTCTCACAGTTAAGAGGCTAAAAGTCCAAGATCAGGTGCCACTGTGGTCAGGTTCTAGTGAAGTCTATCTTCTGGGCTGCAGACTGCCAGCTTGGGGTTGTATTCCCCTCACAAGGTAGAGGGAGTCTCTTTTATAAAGGCACTGTATCCATTCATGAGGGCTCCGTGTCATAACCTAATTAGTCCACTTCCTAATAGCATCACATTGGAGTTTAAGGTGTCGACATTTGAATTTCTTGTGGGGAGGGTGGTGGTGACATAGAGTATTGTTGCACTGTAGTGGGGTGGTAGTAACAATAGTTTTATATGCTACTGGATAGTTTCAGTTATTCCAAGTACATTGTATGTTCTTTCTACTTATCTCCAAACAGTACTAACTTGAAATTGTTTTCATGTGTATTTCAGCAAACCCAATCATTATGCACCAAGCAATGATATGTACGGTGGGGACATGCACGTCCGACCGATGCTGTCTCAGCCGGCGTATTCTTTCTACCCCGAAGACGAAATTCTTCACTTCTACAAATGGACCTCTCCTCCAGGAGTAATTCGGATTCTGTCTATGCTTGTGATCGTGATGTGCATTGCCATATTTGCCTGTGTCGCCTCCACGCTTGCCTGGGATAGAGGCTACGGAACTGGCATCCTCGGAGGTGGTATAGGCTACCCTTACGGAGGTGGCTTTGGTACCTACGGAACTGGCTACGGCTATGGTTACGGCTATGGTTACGGCTATGGAGGCTACACGGATCCAAGAGCGGCAAAAGGCTTCCTGCTGGCCATGGTTGCCTTTTGTTTCATTGCTGCCTTGGTGATCTTTGTTACCAGCGTTATAAGATCGGAAATCTCTAGAACAAGAAGATATTACTTGACTGTAATAATACTGAGTGCTATCCTGGGCATCATGATGTTTATTGCCACAATTGTCTATATAATGGGAGTCAACCCAACTGCCCAGGCTTCTGGGTCTCTCTACAGTTCACAGATATATGCTATCTGCAACCAGTTTTATACAGCGGGAAGTAGTGGACTCTACATGGATCAGTATCTGTATCACTACTGTGTGGTGGATCCCCAGGAGGTATGGAGGGTTTTCTCCCTGCCCTGCTTTGGGTAGAGGCTTTTGGGAGGCTTAATAGAATCACTTGGGGAACTTGTTAAAAGTCTTGGTAACAAGGGCTCACTCCTGTTTAAATCAGGATCTGGAGAGGGTATGGTGTTCTTATTAGGATATTACTAACGTACCATGTAGCTCATCCATTTAATATTGGGTTCAGTTATATTTAGTATTTTCAGAGTTATATATCCATCACTGTAATCAGTTTTAGAACATTTTCACTATCTCAGAAAGAAACCCCATGACACAATTAGTAATTTCTCTAATTGAGAATTTCTAATTTCTAATAGAGAAATGTCTCATTTCTCTAACCCTTCTCAGACCAAGGCAATCACTAATCCTATTCTATATTTTTGCCTCTTCTGGATATTTATTTTATATATACAGAATCACACAATATGTGGTCTGTTATGATTGGCTTCTTTTTTCTTAAGACCGTATTTATTTATTTATTTATTTATTTTAAAGTGTATTTAGAGAGAGAGAGAGAAGGTAAGAGAGGAAGAATAGAGGATCTGAGGTGAGCTCTGTGCTGACAACAGAGCCCCTGATGCGGGGCTTGAACTCAGGGACCCAGTGATCATTACCTGAGCCAAAGCTGGAGGCTTAACCACATGAACCACCCAGGCACCCAAGCTTCTTTCTTTTTTTAAAGTTTTATTTATTTAAGTAATCTCTACACCCAACGGGGGGCTTGAACTCATGGCGCTGGGATTAGGAGTCATACAGTCTCCTGAACGTGCCAGCTGGGTGTCCCTGTGATTGGCTCCTTTCAATTCACATTAATGTTTTCAAGGTTCATCCATGTTATAGCATGTTATGTCAGTTCCTTATCATTACTGAATAATAGTCCATTGTGTGGCCATACCATTGTTTATCTGTGCATCAGGTGATGGACATTCGGGGTGTTTCCACATTGGCTGTTCCGAATAATGCTCCGAACATTTGTGTACAAGTTCTTGTGTGAACTCATGTTTTAGTTTCTCTTCCTCTCTACCTAGGGATAGAATTGCTAGGTCTTAGGTTGTCTCTGTGGGTTTGTTTGTTTTTTTTATGTTCATTTATTTAGAGAGAGAGAGAAAATCCCAAGCAGGCTCCACACTGTCATCTCAAAGCCCAACATGGGGCTGTCTCTCCACGAACCATGAGATCATGACCTGAGTCGAAAGCAAGAGTCAGACACTTAACCGACTGAGCCACCCAGGGACTCCAGTGTCTCTGTGTTTAATCTCTTGAGGAACTGTTTTCTCAAGAGGTTGCACGACTTTACATTTACCAGAAATGTATGAGGATTGCAATTTCTGCGCATCCTCACCAACACTGTTTTGTCTGTTTGATTCTCTCCATGCTGATGGGTGTGAAGTTGCTCATCTTTATTTCCTGATGGACTTCTCATCTTTTTTTCCCCTGTTTTGTTTTTGTTTTTTCTCTCCTTCCACTAACTCAGGAATTCTCATTCCTTTACGTGAATGAGTCAGTCTTTTGGGGTTATGTCATCTCCAGTAACTATCATTATTTTGAAGACTGAAATGTTTTCCCTGCAAATGTAGATTTTCAGAATGTTTGTTGTTGGCATTCGAATGTATCTCTGGTAAATAGGGCTGAGGATTGGTATTCCTGTCTTTACCACATCTCCGTCTCTCTAGTCCTCTGAAGGCCCCCAACTTGTATTCACTGAAAAAGGATATCACTGTTGGATGGCTGCAGAGAGACCCACTTGTTACCTGTTAGCAGAATCCAGAGGGGGAGGAATTCTTTGTCACAGGGCCCTTTGTTGTAAGTACACAGAAGACTCCCAACAGAAACCACCTGCCAGACTAAATGAATCATTCATCTATTTTCTCTAATTTATAGCTTGGTTAGATCATGTCTGTCTAATTTGTGGCAAGGTGGATCCACTGTAGACTGGAATTTACATTCAGTATAAAAAGATTTGCCAAGCATGTGTTATGAACAAGATTATAAATGTGATTGGGTATTTAAAGCTACTTGAGAGGGGCACCTGGGTGTCTCAGTCGGTTAAGCGTCCGGACTTCTGCTCAGATCATGATGTCATGGTTTGTGAGATCAAGCCCCACATCAGGCTCTGTGCTGACAGCTCTGTGTCTCCCCCCACTTGTGCTCTGTCTCTGTCTCTCAGTAATAAATAAACATGAAAAAAAAGTAAGTAAAGCAACTTCTGAGAGGGACCCTTGGCTGGTTCAGTTGGTTAAGGTACTGACTTTAACTCAGGTCATGATCTCACAGCTCGTGAGTTTGAGCCCCGCGTTGGACTCTGTGCTGATGGCTCAGAGCCTGGAGCCTGCTTTAAATTCTGTGTCTCCCTTACTCTGTGCCCCTCTCCTGGTCTCAAAATAAACATTAAAAAAAATTTAAAGCTACTTCTGAGAGTAACATTTTTCAAGACCTTAGAAGTATACCAGTGATTGAGTTAATTTACTGGCCATTTTCATCTGTTTGTAAAAAAAAAAAAGCCACTTGGTGCTCAAGCTTTGGAACTAGATTTCTATAATTTAAAATGGGTTGGTGAGAGGACCTAACATTAAGCCTGTTCTGAGTATTGAGTTAAGTCACGTTGCTAACCTCCGCCCAACTGGCATGGACTACTTTTTATATTCCTAAAATGTAACCATTTATATCACACCACAGATATGTATGTGTAGGGCCTTAGTTATTTATTGAGAGTGGATTAGGATAAAGTAAACAATTAAAATCTAACTGTGGCAATATTTAATCTCTTTTTAGGCAATTGCCATTGTACTGGGGTTCATGGTTATTGTGGCTTTTGCTTTAATAATTTTCTTTGCTGTGAAAACTCGAAGTAAAATGGACCGGTATGACAAGTCGAATATTCTGTGGGACAAGGAACATGTTTATGATGAGCAGCCCCCCAATGTCGAAGAATGGGTAAGTGTTAAAAAAAAAAAAGCCTGTCTGGTCGCTTATTACCCACCCTGCTTTCTGTCTCTAAACTTGACTTGTAATGCTTTCTGAACCTCTGTTCTTAGAAGTTTTGTCTGTATCTGTTGCAAAAGTTGTGTCCTCCTCTTTTACTCGGAACTTTAAGATGGTATGATAAGTGGAAATTGTTTTACTGCAAGGTGAAAATCAGATTTCTGTTTTAAAGAAGTGTACCTAGACCCTGAAACAGAATGGCTTCTAAAGGAATTGTGCAGAAAGGACGTGGCATTTGAAAACAAACACCTCCTCCCCCTCCCCTTTTATTTTCCTGTTTATCCTTTTGGAGGGAAGCTCTTGCTCCAGATGCTTGCCGTCTTCGCTCAAGATTGGCAGTGATGTTTTGGAGTGGTAGCAGGTGGCATACGTTTAAACTTCTTACTTGGACGGGCGCCTGGTGGCTCAGTCGGTTGGGCCTCCGACTTCATCTCAGGTCAGATCTCACATTCGTGGGTTTGAGCCCTGCGTCAGGCTCTGTGCTGACAGCCAGCTCAGAGCCTGGGGCCTGCTTCCAGTTCTGTGCCTCCTTCTCTCTCTGCCCCTCCCCCTCTCATGCTCTGTCTCTCTCTGTATCAAAAATAAATAATAAAAAAAAAACATTAAACTTCTTACTTGGATAACAGCCTGGCAAATCACGGTGACTGATTCTGCATGGATGCTTACCTAAGAAAAACTCCAGTGAGGCAGAGAGAGATGGGAGCACTTTCCTTTCTGTGTATACTGTACTCCTCTTCCTACAAGTGTTTGTTAGTATCTCAGAAATGGGTGTTCCTGATACCTAACATGCCCTTAGTGATGTCTGCTCTGAGACTATTTCTCAGAAGTCCTGTTAGGATGCAGTTGGAAGCATCCCCAGAAACTAGCATCATAGGGCTCCTGGAGCAGATTAAAATGTTGCCATGAAAGTTAGACGAGAATCCTGGACACGGGTTCCAGGGTAGGTGTGTTCTGGCCAGTGGGAGTGGAGTGAAGAGGGCTGAGGGTGGGACCCGCTGGTCAGGGGAGGGCTGAAGACACTGCTCCTCGTGAAGGGCCCTTTAGATCTGGCAGCCTGTGTGTTTAATTTGAAGAAATGTAGATGAGATTTTCTTCTAGTTAGTTAAGGAGCCAAAATGAAGATCTTAGGAAAATCAGCAGGTGTGGTATGGATAGGCCACTGGGATGATAGTTCCTGTGTTCCTGACCTCTCCTTGAAGCTGGCTTGTTCATTCTTCCGCCCCATAAAATGTGAAGGTGTTAAGGACTGTTTTCTTTCGACCTTTAGCTCCAGGCAAGGCCACCTGTAGATGGAATAGGACAGTCTGTTGTGAACTATGAAGTAAATGTTTCGCTGGGAGTTTCTGGGTGTGTCAGTTTTCACTGGCTGTTGGATTTGTTTATTTAAGGTTTCGAGAGCCTAACAAAGAAACCTGACTCAAGAGAGACCAGGGCTGGTAATATTAGAGTTCCAGTGAACTTTGGCATCTTATCTGATTTTATTCTCCTGAAGTTTTAATCAGTTCTAGGTACTTTTGATAATTGGGCAAAAGATAGCCCTAACAGTTTATGGAGGTGATAATGATGATGAAGCAGGAAACACTTTGTTTTTTAAATTTTTATTTGAAACTTTTTAGATCTAATTTTTCATTTAGTTTTTATTTCTGTAAAGATTTTATTTTTTATTTTTTAAAAATTTTCAGAAGTTTATTTTATTTTGAGAGAGAGAGAGAGCGAGTGCACCTGTGGGTGAGTGGGAGAGGAGCAGAAGGAGAGAGAGAGACAGAATCCTAAGAGGGCTGCATGTGGTCCAGGCCACCTGGAACTCGACGCGGGGGTCGAACTCACCAACCATGAGATCGTGACCAAATCAAGATTTGGGTACTTAACTGACTGATCCACACAGGTACCCCAAGATTTTATTTTTAAGTAATCTCTGCACCCATCGTGGGGCTCGAACCCACCACCTCAGGATCAAAAGTTGAGTGGTCCACTGACGTAGCCAGCCAGGTGCCCCAGCACTTTACTTTTAAAAGGGCATTATTTGGGGTTACATATTTTTATTTGTTTAAAAAAATTTTTTAAGTGTTAATTTATTTTTGGGGCGCCTGAGTGGCTCAGTTGGTTGGGCTTCCAACTTCGGCTCAGGTCATGATCTCATGTTTGTGGGTTTGAGCCCATCAGGCTCTGTGCTGACAGCTCAGAGCCTGGAGCCTGCTTTGGATTCTGTCTCCTCCTCTCTCTTCCCCTCGGTTAAGTGTCTGACCCTTGAGTTCGGCTCAGGTCATGTCCTCATGGTTTGTGGGTAGCAGCCCTGCATCGGGCTCTGAGCTAACAATGAGGAGCCTGCTTGGGATTCTCTCGCCCTCTCTCTCTGTCCCTCTCCTGCTGGTGCTTAGGCTCTATTTCAAAATAACTACATAAACTTTTTTGAAAATTCTATTAAAAAATAGGATTTTACAGTGATGGGGAACACAGTCCTACTTCTTTGGATTCAGATTAAGAAGGTGCGGAGGGGTTGGGGATATTAAATAAAATATACCAGAAGAGTAACTAAGGGTGGAAGAATTTTCTTTATAGTTCATTGTATTTTCAAAATCTTTAGTTACCAATCAGATAAAATAAAATTTTTAAATACATAAATACATATATGGTTTTTTTTAAATTCAGAAAAAGTACCAACTACATCTAGAATTTGAGGACATAACAGAAAAAATAAACACCTGCAAATTTAATTAAAAGAACCTTCAAACATTTAATCTACAACAATGTTGGTATAAACTGAAGTGAATGACTGACTACAAAGGACCAGGTTAACACCCCAAACAGTGTGCAAACATGACCTGCTTATTTTATAAAGTACAAGATATCCAGAATGGGGAAGAGAAAAGAAAAACAACAACTTGAAAACTCCCTAGGAAGGCAGAGAAACCATAATGCTGGAGATTCAGCGACAGGAAATTATAGAGTCGCACATTTTCCCCACACATAATACTTAAAAGCTGAAACCTGCTTACAACTCCTAAGGTTCAACTTTTGAGGTATCTTTGCTCAGAGGTTTTGAAACTAGAGATTTTTAAATCCAGGAAAGGCAATAAGATCTAACAAATTAATGAATGTCTAGACCTACCCTAACATATAGAGAAGGAGTTAACTAATATTCAGTAGCTAATTAATTGTTCTTCTGGTAAGATCCTCACCCCCACCAAAAAACAAAACAAAATAAAACAATAAAAACCTTATTAACTAATATGGGGAGTATCTGGTCTCAGTTCTCTACAACTAGAATTCAAATTTTAATCCTCACTTAGTACAAATAATCAATGCTAGATTTTTTTTTGGTCATTATTTTAAACAGAGATTATTTTTATATTAAAAATATGTACACCCTTGGGGCGCCTGGGTAGCAGTTGGTTGAGTGGCCGACTTCGGCTCAGGTCATGATTTCACAGCATATGAGCTTGAGCTCATGGACCTCGACATATGACCTGAGCTGAAGTCGGATGCTTAACTGATTGAGTCACCTAAGCACCCCTAAAATCCTATTTTTTTTATTTAACATTATATTGTAGGCTTTTTATCACATCATTAAATATTCCTCAAAAACATTTTTG
The DNA here is from genome assembly GCF_006229205.1 of Suricata suricatta. Classification (NCBI taxonomy): domain Eukaryota; kingdom Metazoa; phylum Chordata; class Mammalia; order Carnivora; family Herpestidae; genus Suricata; species Suricata suricatta. The sequence continues at coordinate 49,315,832 of NC_043705.1, forward strand.
ATATTGTTAATTTTATTCAAGTACAAGGTATATCTTTACACAAAGTATAGCAGGTACACTAATTTCATAGCATGTAAGTTTTTACACGTACACATACCTCAAAGAGATCAAGGCATTCCAGTGTCCATGATTTCCTCATGCACCTTCTCAGTGTCCCCTAGAGGGTGATAATCTCTCTCATTTTTGTCACATCAACTGGTTTTGCCCATTCTTGAACTTCATATATATGAAATTATGTACTATGTACTTTTGTGTCCACTTAATATAATGTCTGTGAGGTTCATTTATATTGTTGCATCTGTCAGCATGATACTGTTTTAGTTTTTGTATTTTTTGGCAAAGTAGAAACTTTTCTAAGTATCCCCCCCTTTTTTTTTTTTTAATTTTTTAATGTTTTTTGTTTATTTTTTGATAGAGAGAGAGAGAGACAGAGCATGAGAGGGGGAGGGGCAGAGAGAGAGAAGGAGACACAGAACCGGAAGCAGGCTCCAGGCTCCGAGCTAGCTGTCAGCACAGAGCCTGACGCGGGGCTCGAACCCACGAACGTGAGATCTGACCTGAGCCGAAGTCGGAGGCTTAACCGACTGAGCCACCCAGGCGCCCCAGTATCCCCTTTTTAAAAAAAAAAACAACCACCCTTGGTCAGAATTACAATGGAAAAAAAAAAAAAGGTTTTTCCCAAAGAGGTGAAAGACATCAATGATGAAAGAAATTGAAGATGACATAAAGAAAGACATTTCCGTGCTTGTGGATTGGAAGAATTAATATTGTTAAAATGCTTATACTTCCCGATGCAGTCTACGCATTTGATGCAATCACTATCAAAATAACACCAGCATTTTTCACAGAATTAGAACAATCTAACATTTGTATGGAACCACAAAAGACCCCAAATAGCGAAAGCATTCTTGAAAAGTAAAAGCTGTATATGAATCACAGTTCCATCCTCTACATTATGTTACAAAATGTAGTCATCAAAAGCAGCATGGTACTGGCACAGAAATGGACCTGTAGATCAATACAATAGGAGAGATAGCCCAGAAATAAACCCATGATTATATGGTCAGTTTATCTTCGACAAAGGAGGAAAGAATATGCAATGTGAAAAAGATGATCTCTTCCAAAAAATGATCTTGGGAAAACTGGACAGCTACATGCAAAGAATGAAGCTGGTTCACTTTCTTATATCATACACAAAAATAAACTCAGAATGGATTAAAGACCTAAATGTGAGACCTGAAACCATAAAAAATCTAGAAGCAAGCACAGTAATGTCTCTGACATCAGTTATAGGAACATTTTTCTAAATATGTCCCTAGAAACAAGGTAAACAAAAGCAAAAATAAATTATTGGGACTAATCAAAAATAAAAAGCTTCTGCGCAGGAAAGGATTAACAAAACTAAAAGGCAACCTGTGAAATAGAGTAAGATTTTTGCAAATGACACATCTGATAAAGGGTTAGTATCCAAAATAAAGAACTTAGAAATTCAACATCCAACAAACAAATAATCCAGTTTAAAAATGGGCAGAAGACATGAACAGACATTTCTCCCAAGAAGACATACAGTTGGCTAGCAGACATCTGAAAGGATGCTCAGCATCACTCATCATCAGGGAAAAAGAAATCGAAACTACCGTGAGCTATCACCTTACACCTGTCAGAATGGCTGACATCAACAGCACAAACCACAGATGCTGGGAAGGATGTGGAGAAATAGCAGCCCTCCTGCAAACTGGTGCGGACACTGCCGAAAGCAGCATGGAAGTTCCTCAAAAAGTTAAAAATAGAACTACCCCAGGATCTAGCAATTGCACTACTGGGTATTCACCTACCTAAAGAATATGAAAACACTAATTGAAAAAGGATACGTGTACCCTATGTTGATAGCAGCATAACAATATACATTTTTGGAGAAATATCTCCTTGCCATCCTTGGGTGCCCATTTGTGTGTTTTTTTTTTTTAAGGTACCTTTCTCCACCCTTTCCCTGCTCTTCTAGGTACTCCTCTTAGTTTTTTTTTTTCTAAAATTTTTTAATGTTTATTAATTATTGAGACAGAGAGAAACAGCATGAATGGGAGAGGGCAGAGAGAGAGGGAGGCACAGAATCTGAAGCAGGCTCCAGGCTCTGAGCTAGCTGTCAGCACAGAGCCTGACGCGGGGCTCGAACCCACAAACTGTGAAGTCATGACCTGAGCCAAAGCCAGATGCTTAACCAACTGAGCCACCCAGGCGCCCCTCTTCTTAGTTTCTTTTGATGTATTTCATTGGTTTATTTTGCAAAAACAAAACGAAAGAAATGCCTATTTACACAAAAGTTAGTGTAACTTTTCTGCCAGCACCTTGTCCCTTTTGCTTTCCAAAGCATCTTGATGAACTTTCATCCTGGTTTGATTCTACCATGATTTAATGTAACCAGTCTCTCATTGATGGTTACGTTTGCTATTTAGTACTACAACGACAGGATTTAAAGTCTTTGTATACCTTGTGTAAGTGTCTAGTTACTTCTCTAGGATAGATTTTTCTGAGTAGTATTACTGAGTGAGAGGATATATACATCTATATTTTTGATAAATATTGAGAAAGTGAATACTGACATTGCCTTTTAGAGTAGTTGTACCAGTTAACCCAGCCGTCAGTGATGTATGAAATTCTGGTTCCACACACCTTTTCTAGTAACATTCTGTGGTACAGAGTATTTGGCCAATCCCTGTTGTTATTTTTTTCAATTTTTGACTTTTTAAAATAATGGCTTTTGTTTGTGGTGGTTTGCAAGAAGGTCTTAATATGAAAATAGTACGTATTTATTGTAACAATACAAGCAATACAGGAAAAAGGAAGAAAGGGCACCTTGCTGGCTTAGTTGGTAGAGCATGTGGCTCTTGATCTCACAGTCATTAGTTCAAGCCCCAGCTGGGGGCATAAAGCCTACTTACTTACTTACTTTATTTATTTATTAAAAATTTTTTTTTAGTGTTTATGTGTTTTGAGAGAGGGAAAGAGACACCCACACAGAATTCGAAGCAGGCTCCAGGCTCTGATCTGTCAGTACAGAGCCCCACACAGGGCTCAAACTCATAAACTGTGAGCTCCAAAGTTGGGCACTTAACTGACTGAGTCACCCAAGTACCCCAAACCTACTTAATTTAAAAAAAGGGGGGGAAGTTCCCATCCTCTCCCTCTGTTTCCCACTGGGGAAGTGACTTTTAACAGATTTATATCCTTTTTCTATTCCTAGTGATTTCATACATTCTAAGACAGTCCTTTGTTCACGTCAGTGTAATTATTTGAGGTTAGCTACTTCTTATTGTTGTAGTGTGAATGCATCTCATCTCCCGGCTCCCCATCTTAGACTCCCTCCATGTGTATGGTCACAGACACAAAATCAGCACAGTATCGTAGAGTGGATGTGAAGTGTAGACTTGAGCCAAATTGCCTGAGTCATAATCCAGCCCTGCCAGTTGATTTTGTGAGACCTGGCAAGGTCTTTCATGTCTCTACTTGAGCTTGTGCATCTCTAAAATGGGGATGATAATTGTATCTTTGTGGGTTTGTTACAATGAGTTAAATTTGTAAAATACTTAAAATAATTAAGTCAGTTGGTACATAACCTATTTACCTCGTTGCTTTTAGCAGCTGTGTTGTATTACACAGTATGACGATACCATGAATCATTCCCCCTTGTTCATGGACATTTCAGTTGTTTCCAGTTGTTTTGTCTTAGAGATAACGGTGCAGTGAACATTCTTAAACCTGTCTTCATGCACCCCTTGTTAGTATTTGTATAAGATTTCTAAAAGTGTTCATCAAGTGTGCAAATTTTGTATTTTGTTAGGTACTACTAAACTGCCTTGTTTTTCTTCTTGTTTGTTTATTTTTGAGAGAGAGAGCACAAGCAAGGGAGGGGCACAGAGAGAGGGAGGGAGCTACAAAGTCTGAAGCTGGCTCCAGGCTCCATGCTGTTGGCATAGAGCCCAACATGGGGCTCGAACCCACGAGCCGTGAGATTATGACCTGAGCTGAAGTCAGACAACTGACTGAGCCACCCAGGTGCCCCCAAATTGCCTTGTTTTTCAACAGTATATGAGAGTGCTCATTTCTCAACGTCCTTGCCCTGCTCTGGACATTGCCAGTCTAATGTTTATCAATATCACAAGTGAAGATTGGGTTTTATTTTAACTTTAACAATTCTGTGATCCAGCATATTTCCTCTTGAGTTTTTCATGTTATTGCTCCATCTAAGCCCAGCCTGGGAAGGGGCCCTGATCAGGCTTGGGTCAGGTCACCATCTGTACACTAGCCTGCTGTGCTCAAGGGATGGCCCTCGTCACATAACATGGCAGATGGCATTTCCCACAGTTACCGTGTGGATAGGGAGATGGTTTGTCGAGAAGCAGTGCTCCGTGAACCGGACGCACTGCATGAACTAACTGTAATTGCCCTCTTGGTTTTGGTAACACCTGGACATCTAGCGAGGTTCACATTCCGAGTGCCTTTGGAATAGCTCGGGATGACTTTCTGAGCAGCTCTGAGTGTGCCTGCTCTACCCCAGCGCCCCTCTCTACTCTGTTGCTCCTCCTGGGAGGGTGCCATGCTGCTCAGATCCCTTTGGGCCCCTGCTTGAGCTGGCTTCTTACCAGTGCAGCGGACTGTGGTCTGAGGAGCTGTGTGCTGGCAGAACACCGAGAGTGCCAGGGGGGCCCTGTTCAGCCATGGTGCCAGAGCTGAGGTGGCAAGGACTAATACTCATTAGCCTGTGAAGATGAGTGCTTCCTGTTGATCTTTGTGCTCAGATCTCTCTTCCCCCACCCACACTTTCAGAAGGTCATAAATATAAATATCAAGACATACGGACTATTTCCCTTTAGAGTAAATACGTATAAGTGGGGCCTGGCTTTGGAAAAGCACACGCCAATGGTAAATATTAAAGCGTTGATTGTTAGACATGTGCCCTTGAGGTTAGGTTTTATTGATACCTAGTGTTCTCGTGCAATAGGAACAAAGTTACGAACCTCAGTTTCAGGTGCTCCTGTGAATAACTTTTGATTTGGTTTTGGTAAAGTGAAACAATTTGAGAGAGGTCTGGGACCTTAGGATGAGGTCCTCCAGTCTACCTCAGTGACCTTCCCTTCCGTCAGCTGGGGGTCCGTCAGGTGCACATGCTAATAAGGTGACTGCCAGGGTGGTGACATAGCGGGTCGGGAATAGACAGCTCTTGTTCAGACTACTTTCTCAGTGCTCTTGACAGTGTAGTCTGTCAAGCTGACTCAGGTTTGAGCTTCACATTTTTAATTTTGGCAACAAAGCTAAAAAAAAATCACAGTAAAAGAAAGAAAGGAACCAGCATTTCCTAAGTAACCATTCTAGGCTAGCTGCTTTATACATGATTATTATCGTAACTGCAATTCTGACAGTGCTGGCACTCTTCTCGAAGGAGAGACTGAGGTTTGCAGAGGGTTTGTCTCAAAACTGACATCCTAATCAGCAGGATAAGTTTGCCTTATAACTTGTGTTTTTGGGTCTGTTGTTTTTCCTCTGAAACCTTCTGAGCCTTAGTTTTCTTTGCCAGCAGAATTGGGGGAAATAGCACTTAGATACTAAAACTAACAGATTAAAATGAGGTATACATGTGCAAGGTGCTTATCTACTGCAAACTAGCTTACCCGTTCTCGGCTACTATTTCCTGCAAGGCTCCTAATGTGCACCCTTTTTCTTGTTATGCCACTTGATCTGTTTCAGAAGCAAGAATAGAGTAAGTGTGGAGAGAACATGCCATTGACTTATTTCTCCATTGTTATCAAGTAGCAAATGAAGTTGTTACACAATACAGTGTTTCTAAGTACTTAAGTCTAAAGGCCAACTTTGTTATCTAGGTAGTCTTATTTCTAGAAATGTGTAAGGTTTTGACATGGTGATGCAACACTGATGGAGCATTGTTTTCTGCGCTTACCTGTCAGGATAGGGAGGATGATCTGGCTGGGTGTAGGGACAGGGACGGGGTCCCTGCCCTTCATGGAGAGCATTGGGTGCTTTTGGTTTCTTTGGACTCTGATGAAGGAAATCAATTTGCCCTGAGGTGGTTTTATGTGTTAATTTAATAGGTTCTTCATATATAAGTGAAAATAAAGGTTTTGTCTACAGAGAAGCTGATGCTGTCATGAGGAAAGGATTTATCGGGCACACCTGGGTGGCTCAGTTGGTTAAGCTGTCCACCGTTTGTGGGTTCGAGCCCTGTGCCTCGATCTGTGCTGACAGCTCAGAGCCTGGAGGCTGCTTTGGATTCTGTGTCTCCCTCTCTCTCTGTCTCTCCCCCACTCACACTCTGTCTCTCTTTCTCAAAAATAAATGAACTTTAAAATTTTTAGAAAAGGGGGGTGCTTAGGTCAGGACCAGCACATAATTTATTAATACACAGTTAATATTAGCTAGAGTGATAATTGTCAGTGTCTGCACTGAGAGCTGGAATAAGGAAGCTTGGGTAAGAGTACCCAAAATATAAATCCATTTAATATCGGTTCCTTTAGTTTAATCTTCTCCTTATTTGTAAGTTTGCCACAGAGAAATTAACAAAGGCTTCTCGGAAGGTCACAGGCATGCTCTGCATGTTATCTCCCTGCACACAGGAATGGGGAGGCAGGTGGGTGTGGGGCAGGTGACTAGGACCGGGTGGTGGTGGTGGTAATCAGAGTTAGACATCTGAAGAAACTTGGACGCCTTTTAAATCTTCAACCAGTGCCAGCATTCTTTACTGTACGAGTAGTCCTGCGGGCTGCTGACCATCAGGATACTACGTTCTCACCCCGGGAATGATTGTGCTGTTATCTGTGGCCTCACAGGGGATGAAATGGAACAAAAGCGGATGTGGCCTACCTGTCTGCTGACCCAGCACGCAGCAGCGTGGAGTACAGAAAGCCCTGTCTGTCCCAGCACCACCGTCAGTGGAAAGGGGTTGGCGGGCGGGCCAAGGCATCCTGTAGAGCCAGTTTAGAGAGTTGTAATGAACGCTGAGGGGGGAGGTGGAAGGCTGCTAGCACTAGTGCATGTGTCTGTGACAGTCTGGAAGCAGAGTCCCGGGTTCCCAGCACTACAGTTCGTGCTGAGTTAACAGTAGGTATCCTGGTGTAAGCGGGCAGTTGTCCGTGGCGTGGAGGAAAGCTGTGTCCTCCCTCATCCATTCTCAAACCCTGGCAAGCCTCAGCGTCACCTGCAGGGCTGGTGAAAACAGCCTGTTTGACCCCACCTCCATGGTTTCTCATTTTCAGGACTGGGGCGGGGGAATTTGTGAGTCTAACAAGTTCTCAGGTCAAGGTGATGTTACTGGTCTGGGGACCACACTTTGAGAACAACTGTTCTTCTTTTTTTTTTTTTTAATGTTTTTATTTTATTTTGAGAAAGAGACAGAGTGTGAACAGAGGGAGGGGCAGAGAGAGAGGGAGACACAGAATCTGAAACAGGCTCCAGGCTCTGAGCTGTCAGCACAGAAGCCTGATGTGGGCCTCGAACCGATGGACTGTGAGATCACGACCTGAGCCAAAGTCGGATGCTTAACCGACTCAGCCACCCAGGCGCCCCAAGAACCACTGTTCTTTAGAGCCAAGCTGCAGCTGGAACACTGCAAGCCCAGAGAGCTTTTGAGTTAAGATGAGGCCTTTTCCAACCCGCGGCATACTTAGAAAATGGTATTGTCGTAGTGTAATAGAGTAAACTGAAAGGGGTTTTGGATCCCCAGTTGTTGACTCACCACAGGCTCTGAGGACCAAGGTGTTCTGTGCCTTGGGGTACATCTGTTGGAGTGTGCTGGCACATGCTACATTATGTATTAAAATAGAGTCTGTGCCATGATTTCTGTTTCAAGGCAAGGGGGCCTAGAAAGAGAGATCACATACTGAGTGTGAAGTTTCTCCACTGCACCCTCTGCCAAAGCCCCACAACTCCGTGACTCTGAGGGAACTGCAGAATTCATCTTGGCTGGTGTGTGTTAGTACTTCCCTGAGGGCAGCATGCATTTGGGTAAGGGAACCTTGTGTTTGCTAAATCCTCAGTGCTGTGTGATTAACATGAATTAACCAGACTTTGCTCAAGGCTCGTTTGTTCGTGATCTCTTCATTTGTGGGATTTGTCCATTGGGGAGCATCCGCCTTCACACAACCACTAGTGGAGAAACGTCTGAGGGTACTTTCCTCAAGGCAATTTTGAGGTTCTTGTTGAGGGAGCATCTGTGAGTATGAAATAACAGCAAACAGGAAGAACGAGTTGGACCACTTACTGTTCTGAGAACTTGTAGTGCAAGGGAAGGGGGACCTCAGGTTGTAAAAACGGGCGATGGTACTTTGAGATTACAGTGCTCTTCCCTCTGATGTCTGATGTGTTTCTCCACTTCATAATTACCAAGCAGGAAAAGCCTTTCTGTTTCCCTTGTGAGGGTGGTGTTCCTACGCTCTGTTCTAAACAAAGGCACCTGGTGACAAAGCACGTATTCATTTTAGATTTTGTGTTTTGGTTTTGAGAGAAAGAGAGAGAAACCAAGCAAGCAGGTGTAGAGGGTGGGAACGTTGGGGGGACAGAGAGAGAAGGAGGGAGAAAGAATCCTAAGCAGGCTCCACACTGTCAGCACAGAGCCCACTGTGCGGCTCGAACCCATGAACTGTAAGATCATGACCTGAGCTGAAACCAGGCTTTGGATACTTAACCACCTGAGCCACCCAGGTGGCCCAGTATGTATTCATTTTAATTTTCAAGTCAACTTAATTAATAGTAATTTTGTGTCAAAAGCTGCTCTATAAGTGTTAGTCTAATAGATGAGTAAAACTTCAGATGGACTCATGTCATATCCCAGTGGGGTGTGGTGGGGAGCGAAGGCACTAAGAGTGGTTCCTTTTGTTATAGAGAATCGTTAGTGCCTGGAGAATATGAGTATGTTGTGCCAGGAAGAGCTGGTTTGGGCTCAGGTGGATGAGGGTTCCAGTCCTCCCTCTACCAATGGACCTTGAGCAAATTAATTTAACCTTGGAGGCTCAATTTCCTCATCTGAAAATGGAGATAATCCTATCTCACCAAGCAGTGATGAGGAATAGACAAAGTCAGATTTCATAGGCACTTGGTTGATACTCAAACACATGAACTTTCCCTTTCGTTCTTAGAGGTAGATGACTTTTGTCGCATTGCTACCACCAGTTGGATGCAGGTCTAGCCTGATTCATTTTTGTTGGGTGAATTAGGAATGAAGATAGGATGAAGAGAAAAGTGGGGGGTGGCTGTCATTGCGCCTTTTTGGTTGTACTAATTCCAAATGACATTGATTTGCATGGAGAGAAGGGTTTCCCCACACTTAGTTTTGGGGAGAAGAAGGTTTTCTTTCTTTTGAAAAAGACTTTTTTTTTTAATGTTTTTATTTTTGAGAGAGAGACAAGAGTGGGGGGATTGGGGCCAGAGAGCAGGGGAGACCTAGAATCCAACAGCAGGCTCCAGGAGCTAAGCCGTTATCACAGACCAACGTGGGGCTCAAACCCATGAATCTCAAGATCATGACCTGAGCCGAAGTCTGATGCTTAACGGACTGAGCCACCCAGTTGCCCCTAGAAAGTTTTCTTTCAATCCTACCTAAAAGTTTTTAACCTTTTTATGGCATCTGTGACTTCAAGGAGTCAGGGTCAGGGGGCTGCTCGGGAGTCCACAGAGGCACGCATGAGGGTGGACATGGCTTTGTGAGGTGAGGAAATCACAGTGAGGAGGGACAGGTGTTTGGAGCTCAGCCCATCTGGGGACTCGCTCTTTGTGTACCTCTTGGCACCCCACAGGGATTTAGGATGTTTTCATGAACTCTCCAAGGAGTGTTAGATGTTATTTGTTACCAAGATTTTTTTCATAAGTGTGTGATCAGAACTCCTCTGATAATTAAATTTTAAATAAAAATTTCTCCTCATTATAATGACCTCTTGTGACAATCTTTTGAAATGACTTGATTTGAATGTATTTCGTTTTGACATTTCAGAAGCACTTTAGTTCTTTCTTGATTGTAATATGAATCTTAGTGAATCTGCCCTGTGTATTGCCCTAAATTAATTCATTGTATTCTGTTAACATGGTCTGTGTGAGTACTTGTCCTTTTTTTAAATGTTTTTTTAATGTTATTTATTTATTTTGAGAGACAGAAGGAGACAGTGCGAGCAGGGGAGGGTCAGAGAGAGAGAGAGACTCCCACCTGGCCCCGGAGTCCCCTGGGCTTCAGAGCTGCATCTCTGGCCATGATGGACTCTTCATACTTTCTTTCCCATCAGTAATTAAAAGACAAATCTTTTCGACTTCTTGTGTTTACTCTGCTTTCTTTGGACCCTGATTTCTTAGAGCTTTTCTGAAGTTACTGGAGGAAAATTGTTCACCATTTGCTGTATAGCATTAAGCCTCATTTTTCTCTGGTTCTAAAGCTTTATAAAATTACTATGGTCCTTAGAGTGATTGGTTTTGTTTGTTTGCTTGTTTTAAAGAACTTTAGCTTAGGGCACCTGGGTGGCTCAGTCAGTTAAGCGTCTTTGGCCCAGGTCATGATCTCACCATATGGGAGTTCAAACCCCACATCAGGCTCGCTGCTGTCAGTGCAGACCCTGCTTCAGATCCTCTGTCCTTCTCTCTGGCCCTCCCCGTCTCCTCCCCTCTTAAAAATAAATAAAACATTAAAAAAAGAACTTGAACGACATCATCAGGTTTTGTGGGCTGGCTGGGCTCTCTATCCGCAGTAGAGTGAAGCCCAGGAATCCCTTTGCTCACACCAGGCACACAGGCTGGGGACTTCTGGTATAAATCACTAATACCTGGTCAGTCCCTAGTGGGGCTTCCCCTCTTCTGTCCTTTGAAAGTAGCAGGTTTATACTCAGTTTGCAATGGTACTATGAGAAAAGCAGTATTTTAGCTTCTTTGGGAAAAATGAAGCATAAAAAGGAAACAAGTACCATACTCCTTGTTTCACAGATACATTTGCCTCAGCCTCTAGATTCTTAACGTCCTTTTTTAAGGACAAAAACTGACGCTTATTCATCTTTGGGTCTGGCTGGGGATTTTTTTTTTCTAAATCTGCAATGCATCATAAATTTGCATGCCACTCTTGCACAGTGGCCATATTAATAATTAATCTTCCCTGCATTGTTCTAACTTTAGTTGTGTTCTGCCAAAGCAAGCACTGCCTTGGAATTTTTTGTGTATATGTGTAAAAAAAAAAAAGGTTTAAGAAATAGGAGCCCTGTGCTGGAGGGTAAAGTTGGTCAGGCTAGTCCAGTTCTGCTGAGTCTAACAGATAAAGGTCAGTTCAGAGCAGCTCATTTGAGAAGATGTTTGAATATACACAGTGTAGAAGTACAGCAGTAATAAATGGGGGAGCCTTTCTGTAACAACTCTGGGCTCCTGATTTTGTGCCAGGGACCATGCCGGGCTCTGGAACCCAAAAAGGAAGAAGGTAGGAGTCTGCCCCAGTAGCGATGGTGGGATGTCACAGAAGCTTCTGCGTGAGCGGTGTACTTAAATCCCACGTTACCATTTACGAGGTGTAGGCCCTTGGGAAAGTTGTCATAGCTTCCTCATTTCTAAAATCACCTGTAAGGCTGAGCCTACTACACGATCTGTCAGTTCATTGTTGGGCACGTTGTGAGCTGGCAGGCGGTGGTGGCTTTAGGAACAGTGCACTGCCCACTGGAGTCCGAGATCATGGGAGCAAGCCATCCCGCTGCGTGGGAGCAGCTGTTCCGCAGCGCACCAGGGCTCTGGTGGGAGGCTTATGTGCACAGGTGTTCACGGAGATAGGACAGATGGGTGCCTCCCCCAGCAGAGGCATGGGTGGAAGGCCTCCAGGGAGGAATGAGCCAAGACTTGAAGCCCAATTAAGGATCACCTGGCAAGGAAAGGGGAAGGACCTTCCATTCCAGGCAGAAGAAGTTTATAAGGACACCCAGGCACTTTTTTTTTTTTGGTAAGGTTGTGGTTTCAGGTTTGGTTTCAGAGTCGTTAGAGCTTTGCAGTCTCTGTTCACGTTGTACAGGGGGACAATCTGGAAAAGGGTTAAATGGGTTTTTAAGAAAAAGAAGTCATTTTAAATTCTGATGAAGTGTCCAAAATAAAATAGACCTTTGACTTGGCAACGCGTTTGCCTGTGAAGCTTGGCGATGGTGTCAAGTCCTAGGGAATTCTGTGGGAGCGAAGAATGGCTCACACCCGTCCCTGTCCCCACCGTGGTGCTGTCTAAGCACACTCACTTGCAACCTACCCACTGGCTTCCCAGTTGCAGACACACTGCACTTTCAGAAGAAAATGATCCCATTCTTTTCTGGCTTGAGGGTCTATTAAACAGTCAAGAATACCCTTGTACTGGGTGGGGCACCTGGGTGGCTCATTTGGTTAAGCCTCCAGCCTCGGTTTCAGCTCAGGTCATGATCTCATGGTTTCATGAGTTCAAGCTCAACATCAGGCTCTGTGCTACAGCACAGAGCCTGCTTAGGATTCTCTCTCTCTCTCTCTCTCTCTCTCTCTCTCTCTGCCCTTCCCCTCCTCATGCTGTCTCTGTCTCTCAAAAGTAAATAAACTTAAAAAAAAAATTACTGTATATACTTAAAGTGGTATGTACTTACCTTGATGTGCGTTACTGCACCGATAGGAAAGGAGCAGGTCACGTTTTGATGCTATGGAAAACATGGTGTAAATAAAGTGTGTGTGTTTCAGAGTATACTGTATTTGAAGCTGAACCTAATTGCAAGGATTTATAATAGCAAAATAATCCTATTATAACTGTGCTGTCACCTTCAAATACTTTGTTTTCATTCAGTAGCTTTAATTTCAGAACCCAGCATCTTCTGAGTTTTTACAGTGCTTATCAAGGTACTGTGCTAAATATGACACCTTATCATCTGATTTGATTGTAAAAAGAATTTTATGAAGTAGGTAGTTTCCCCATTCCTTCACTATTTTTTTCATTGAAGTATAATTGACGTACAGTGTTACATTTGGTTCAAGTGAACAACATAATGATTCAACAATTTTGACTCCATCGTGGTGTGTAATGACATTTGTCACCAAACAAGATTATTACAGTCTTATTAACTATATTTTCTATGCTGTATTTTTCATCTTTGTGGCAGTTTATCCCTCTTATTCCTCTTTAACTTACTTATCCCCCCACCCATCTCCCCTCTAGCAACCAGAAGCTTGTTATCTGTATTTGTCACTTGTCTTTTTTGTTTGTTTGTTTTGTTTCTTAAATTCCATATATGAGTGGAATGATAAGATATTTCTCTTTGTCTGACTTATTTCACTTAGCGTAATACTGTCCATCCATGTCATTGCAAATGGTCAGGTCTTATTCTTTTCTATGGCAGAGTAATGTTATTCCATTGTACATATATATCACATCTTCTTTACCCATTCATCTGTCAGTGGCTACTTTGGTTGCTTCTGTGTCTTGGTTATTGAAAATAATGCTGTGGTAAACGCAGAGGGGCATGTCCCTTTTCGAATTAGTGTTTCTGTTTTCTCTGAGCAGGTATCCACTAGGGGAATTACTGGATCATATGGTCTTTCTAATTTTAATATTTTTAGGAACCTCCATACTGTTTTCCAAAGGGGGTGGATCAGTTTGTATTCAGTAGTGTATGAGGGTTCCTTTTTCACCACTTCCTCACCAATTTCTTGTCTTTTTGTTATTTTTTGGTGTTTTGTCTTATTATTTCTTTTTGATTTTAGCTATTCTGACAGGCATAAGGAGATATCACATTTTGGTTTTGATTTGCATCTCCTTGATGATTTGTGATATTGTGCATCTTTTCATGTGTCTCTTGGTCATCTGTTTGTCTTTTTTTTTGAAAAATGTTTAACAGGTCCTCTACTCATCTTTTAACCAGGTTATTAGGTTTTACTTGATGTTGAGTTGTATAAATTATGTATTTTGGATTATTAATCCCTTATTGGATATATCACTTGCAAAAATCTTTTCCAAATTCAGTAGGTTGCCTTTTTGTTTTGTTAATTGTTTCCTTTGCTTTGTAAAAGCTTTCTATTTTGGTGTAGTCCCAGTAGTTTATTTTTGCTTTTGTTTTTCTTGCCTCAGGAAATCTATCTAGAAAAATATTTCTACAGCTAATGCCAAAGAGATTACTGCCTATGTTTTCTTCTAGGAGTTTTATGGTTTCAGGTCTCACAGTTAGGTCTTTAGGCCATTTGAGTTTATTTTAGTGTATGGTGTAAGAAAGTGGCCCAGTTTCATTCTTTGGCATGTAGCTGTCCAGTTTTCCCAGCACCACTTGTTGAAGAGACTGTGTTTTCCCCATTGTATATTCTTGCCTCCTTTGTCATAGATTAATTGACCATATAAATTTAGATTTATTTCTGGGTTCTCTACTCTGTTCCATTGATCTGTGTGTCTGTTTTGGTGCCATACCATACTACTTTGATTGCTTAAGATTTTTAACATATCTTGTAATCAAGAATTGTGACACCCCCAGGTTTCTTCTTTCTCAAAACTGTTTTGACTACTTGGAATCTTTGTGTTTCCATACAAAGTTTAGTATTATTCTAGTTCTGTGAACAATGCTGTTGATATTTTGATAGGTATTGCATTACATCTGTAGATTGATTTGAGTAGTAGGAACATTTTTGACAGTACTGGTTCTTCTAATCCATGAGCATGGAATATCTTTCTGTTTGTTTGTGCTGTCTTCAATTTCTTTCATCATTTTTTTATGGTTTTTGGAGTATAGGTCTTTCACCACTTTGGTTAAATTTATTCCTAGCTATTTTTTTCTTGTTGGTGCAATTGTAAATTGGATTATTTTCTTAACTTCTCTTTCTGCTACTTCATTATTGGTGTATAGACATGCAACATGAGTGTCTGGGTGGCTCAGTTTGTTAAGCGTCTGACTCTTCGTTTTGGCTCAGATCATGATCTCACAGTTTGTGAGTTCAAACCCCACATCATGTTCTGCACTGACAGTGTATCCCTACTTGGGATTCTCTCTCCCTCTGTCTCAGCCCCTCCTGCTCACTTGCTCTCTCTCTCACTCTCTCAAAGTAAATAAAAAACCGAGTGTTTTAAAAAAGAAAAAGAAATGCCACAGATGTCTTTATAATGATTTTGGATCCTGCAACTTTACTGGATTTATTTATCATTCTAGTAGTTTTTGGTGGAGTCTTCTGGGTTCTCTATATATACTGTCATGTCACCTTTGATAGTGAAAGTTGAGTTCTTACTTACCAATTTGAATGCCTTTTACTTCTTTTTCCTGTCTCCTGCAGCTATGACTTCCAGTACTATGTTCAATGAAAGTGGTAGTTAGTTCCCCTATTTCTTGAATTAAAGGGATAGATTTTCTAGAACTTGTAGTTGGCAGATCTAGAGTGAGCCCGGGTTAATCTTACGTCATTGTTTTCATTACCAAGCTAAACCAGTAATCTCCTTATTTTTGAAAAGTTGCTCTTTTTCACAGAACTAATTTTTGTGGAGTTATTTTTATTTTTTCCCCACACCTTATTTCTGTTACTTTGTAACAACTAAGTGATTTGCCACTTATTTTCAGATAATATATAATAACTTAAAAGCTTGGAAATGAAATTTAAAGTGTTGAATCTACCACATGAAATCTAACAGTCAGTGTTGGGAATCTAGGGGTGTCTGGCTGGCTCAGTCAGACGAGCATGTGACTCTTGATCTCAGGGTTGTGAGTCAAGCTCAATGCTGGATATAGAGATTACTAAAAAAATAAATAAACTTTTAAAAAAATGTTGTGAATCTAATTGGCAGTGCTTATGGATATTTAAATTTTTCTCCGCAAGATCCTTTGGGAAGTCGTTCATGTTAACAATGCATAATCTGAATGCGTGTTACCTCTTAGGACAAATTCATTTACACATCAGAATGGAATAAGAAGGAAAGGAGAGAGGAAGGCAGTGATGGGGGCCCTACTGTGTAGGCTATTAAGAATCGAGGCACCGAGAATATATTTTAAAGATCAGTAAACAAATCTCTTATTAAAGAACTATGGCTGTCAGGGCGCGTGGGTGGCTCAGTAGGTTAAGCATCCAACTTTGGCTCAGGTCATGATCTCATGGTGTGTGAGTTCGAGCCCTGCGTCTGTGCTTAAAGCTCGGAACCTGTAGCCTGCTTTGGATTCTGTATGTCCTCTCTCTGTCCCTCCCCCACTAACACTCTTTCTCTCTCTCAAAAATAAAGATTAAAAAACAACTATAGCAGAAATCAGTTTGAGCTTCTTAATTTCTTGTGTGGTTTTAACATTACATATTTAATGTGGATAGGTTAAGAAGACCCAGTGTCTCTTGTCCTATATTAGTGGTTTTCCAAGTGCGGTGCCTACACTGCAGGATAAACATTATCTTAGAACTTATTAGAAATGAAAATTCTTGCCTAAATCACACTTAGCCTAGACAAAATGAAATTAGGGGCGCTTGGGTGGCCCAGTTGGTTAAGCATCATGCTCTTGATTTCAGTTAGGTCTTTATCTCGTGGTTCGAGGGTTCAAGCCCTGTGCCGCAGGCTCTGCACGCACATCCTGGAGCCTGCTTGGGATTCCGTCTTTCTGCCCCTTCCCTACTTTGTGCATGAGAATGCGCTCTGTCTCACAAAAATTAGTAAGTAAACTTTAAAAAAAATGAGATTAATCTTTCTCATGTGGGGTGGAACAATTACCATGGGTAATGATTCTGCCTAATCACATCAGGAGGAGAGTCAGGTCATTGTGATTTTTTTTTTCCTTTTTTATAATTCATCCTGGACTTGTTACACAAATGAATTGACATCATTGTTACTGTGGCATCAGTAACAATACTGATTTGATTGTTAACACTAACAATAACAAGGTAGTCATGACAGGTTAATAGTATTTAATGAGCTCAATAAGTATTAGGTAATTTTATATGTGATATTTTTCTTCCATTTCTTTCCCCATTAAACTGCAGACTTGCTCATGCTCTGTCTCTCCTTCAAAAATAAATAAACGTTAAAAAAATTTTTTTTTAACCTGCAGGCTCAATAATAATTCTATCTCTTGGGTTTGTTTCTTTAGGTTAAAAATATTTCTGCTGGCACACAAGACATGCCTTCTCCCCCCTCTGACTACGTGGAAAGAGTGGACAGTCCCATGGCCTACTCTTCCAACGGGAAAGTGAATGACAGGAGGTCATATCCAGACTCTTCCTATAAATCAACACCGTAAGTATTAGCAGCTTCCTTCTTCAGGTAGAATGAGTTAAAAAAAAAAAAAAAAGGATATTTGCCTATGTTGATAAATCCGTTCCTGTTGTGCCATTTGCCATTAAAAAGAAGAAGAAGAAAAACAAAACTAACAGTTTCCCAAAGGCTGGCGACTGATGTTTGTGTGTTGGTGGAGGCTTGCAGCCACGTGGAAGGTGAGGAGGGAGGGGCTGTGGGTTGGTGGGGTCTTCTTCCCCATCTGAGCTGACAGTGCTGCTTTTTTGCCTTGCTGGTTTAATTGAGAAAGGGTAAGTTGGGTTTTTTCACTCTAAAAAGGTGGTTCTCTTTCTGTTTCTGGTTTTGAAGTTGAGGTGAGGGTCAAGGACGTTACTGATAGACAGCAGAACTGTGTGTGGGTCTGTCTCTCCTTGCCTGTCACTGTTAGAGCTTATTTAATGGAAGGGGAAGATTGCTGGTTGATGTATCTCTAGCCACATACATTTTTGTTAAAGTAGAAGATCTTGTTTGAATTCAGGAATTCTGAGATCTCACTTGCTGTGCTAGATCTCTACTTCATGTCCTGGGGGTTGTGAAACTGATAAGGCCTCTACGTGTAGAGTTACCAGTAGTGTAAAAAACCTCACAGTAAGTTTCTGGCCTAGAGTAGGTGCCATTATGTTATTGAAATGGTATCTCCACTATGGTTTTAGTTTACTCTAAAGCCTGATTCTAATTCATCCTAATGATGAAGGGTTTGGGGGAGACTTTTATGGACTGGATGTAATTCTTGCCTGAGGATGATAAATTGTTCTTTTTTTTTTAATTAAAATTTTTTTAATGCTTATTCATTTTCCAAGAGAGAGTGTGAGTGGGGGAGGGGCAGAGGGAGACACTGAATCCCACTGAATCAGGTCCAGACTCTGAGCTGTCAGCACAGAGCCTGACGTGGGGATCAAACTCATGAACTGCAAGATCATGACCTGATCCTGAGTTGGATGAGCCATCCAGGCGCCCATAAAGATTTTATTTTGAAGTACTCTCTATACCCAGAGTGAGACTCGAACTCAGAACCCCAAGATTAAATTTCATGCTCCACCAACCGAGCCAGCCAGGCACCCTATCTTTTAATATATATATTTCTAGAACTCCAAATTCCTTTATAGACTAAAAAACAAACTAAAAAACACTACTTTAATTGCTTTGATTGTTTTAGGTTAAAGGTATATCTGCTGGAAAACTTCCTGTTCACAGTTTCATCTCTCAACTCCCTGCCCCACCTCCATTTAATGGGCCGATTTATGTAGAGGTCAACCCTGAGCCTGCAGTAGTTTGGGCGCATAGAGGCCCTTAAGGTGACAGACACCGGTAGCTGAGTTAATTATGGAATCAGTTTGAGACCATAGGTTTTATTATTACCCTGGAATGGAATGTGGAAGCACACTGGCAGTTTGCCTTACCCTCCATATCTATTTTGTTTGGTCTTCAGAATTGACCCTCCTGTTACTGTCATTTGTGAATGATTCGGAGGAAGAGCATTTTCTCTGTTCGTATGCGTGGATTTTGACAAAACTCCAAAGCACTTGAGGCTGTGAGGGGCAAAGGTACACACAGTAGAGACAATCCTTTTAGAAAGAGTTTCAGGCTAGGAGTTGCATGACTTCATGCATATGTGAGAAATATTTATAAAGCATCTTGTGACCAGCCATGCCTCTAAATTAATTGTAAAGCCTGAATGGTTACACAGCATTCCACATGCTGTCTCATAATGAAAACCAAGATATTTTACAAGGACGCATTGAAAAATCCTATTCTTGAATAAGCCAGTACCATTGTAATGTAAAATTTTAAATGGACAGAAGGATAGCTTTTGTCCCCAGCTACCTAGTTCCTCTTAGTATGAGCAGCTGGTGTTACCAGTTTTTTGTACATAACCTTCCAGAGGCCATTTTAAAATAAACTGGCCAAAATGTACATTAGTTATATTTTCCTTTAAAACCATACTAGCATATTAAATGCATTATTAGCAATATGTCTTAGAGATTGTGCATATCAGTATACAGAGAGTTTAGTGATCTGTGTTGTTTTTTTTTAAGTTTATTTTTGAGAGAGAAACAGAGCATGATGGGGGAGGGGCAGAGAGAGGGAAACAGAATCCAAAGCAGGCTCCAGGCTCTGAACTTTTTCTGAAACTACTGGGTTTACCACATAACATAAGCCTAGAACTTCTGAAGGCCTGCTTCAGATTCTGTGTCTCCTGCTCTCTCTGACCCTCTCCCACTCATGCTGTCTGTCTGTCTGTCTGTCTCTCTCTCTCTCTTTCAAGAATAAACAGTAAAAAAAATTTTTAAAGGTGTTTAATAGCCCACAAATACCTCTCCTTTTGACTGTAATGGAGAGAGAAGGAATTAAAATGGGAACTTTGTGTCTTAGTCCAACACTAAGATTTTTAACATAGGCTCAGTAAACATACATAACATATATTGAGTAAAGAATACTGATCTTGAGTGTACTGCTTGATGATTTTTCACATATGTGAACACAGAAGTAACACCAAGAGATACCAAGCACTCCAAAGCGTCCTCTGGTGCCCCGTCTTCATAGATACCCCCTTCACTTACCCCCACATTTTGACGCCAATAACCACCTATTCAGTGAACTCATTTTAGGAGTTCTTATAGAGTGGAATTACATGGTAATTACAGTTGCATCAGGCTCCTTTTGTTCATCATAATGTCCTATGTCTTAGAATTTCAAGGAATTAATATTGACTAGGAGATAGCAGAATACAGTTAAAAAGGGTTGCTTCTCCACCTTTGTTTTTTAAGCTTTAAAAAAATTTTTTTAATCTTTGAGACAGCTTACTTACTTACTTATTTTTATGTTTGAGAGAGAGCGCTAGCTGGAGAGGGGCAGAGAGAGAGGGGAGACACAGAATCCAAAGCAGGCTCCAAGCTCTGAGCTGTCAGCACAGAGCCCGACATGGGTTCCAAACCCATGGACTGTGAGATCATGACCTGAGCCAAAGTCAGACACTTACCAACTGAGTCATTCGGGGGGCCCTCCACCTTTTTTTGTTTAATGTTTATGTATTTTTGAGAGAGAGAAAGAGAATGTGGGGGCAGGGGAGGTGAAGAGAGAGAGGATAGAAGATCCAAAGAGGGCTCCATGCTGACAGCCGGGAGCCTCATGTAAGGCTCAAACTCGCGAACCACGGAGATCATGACCTCAGCTGAAGTCAGAGGCTTAACTGACGGAGCCATCCAGGTGCCCCACTTCTCCGCCTTTATGATTTAATTTAGGAGATCCTCCCTATGAGGTACATTCCATGTCCTGTCCAACCCCAGGGTGAATTAACCTTTATAAGCCAAAGAAGTTGAATGCTGACACAACACAGAGCTCTAAAGGCAGGCTGGCACCTTAGAGTCCCAAGTGAAACCTCGTTTGGTAGCAGTAAAAAGGCTGGTGCTATAATCTGTTAGGGCTTTCACATGAGTTGTAGAAATTCACTGGTTCACATTAGGCTAAGGGATAGTCTAGCTTCAACAATGACATGATCTAGAGCCAGAGGCTCTCAGGGCTCCTGTTGCTATGTTGGCTTTATTGTCAGTAGCGCAGGAGGGTCGTCCCATTTTCCAGGCTGACTGAACTTTCAGCATAGGATTTGGAAAATGGAATGCCCTCTTCCAAAGCTTAAATATACAACCTATTGAAAGTTTCCTGACTGGCCCTGTTTGGATCATTGTCTTTCCTGAGGCCGGGGAGATGGGGTTCTCTGATTGACAAGGTTTAGCTATTTCCCCTGATAATGATGACAGTTCTAAAATACCATGGACATTATGCTCATAGTACACTGATGTTGATCATTCATCGTTTCTCTTCCCTCCCCAATCCTGGGGGTCATCAGGACTCTTCTGAAGGTGTTTTCAATTCAGTAATGATCCTGAACACCCGCCAGGTGCACAGTAGTGGGCTAGCTGCCCCTGGAAGAACAAGTCCCTATTGTCATGGAGGTTGCAGTCTACCAGGGACAGAAGACAGTGCACAGTGGCTGCACTGAGAGTCAGGGTGAGGTAGGAGCAGCAAAGCATGTGAGTGTGTGTATGTGAATAAAACATGAATAAAAAAGACAGAATACAAAACTTCTGGACCTGGGTACCACGCTGAATACTAGGGAAAGTATGCAGTTGGTTGCTTCTCCTGGGGTGTGCAGATTATGACCTAATAGGATTTGTATCTTTTTTTTTTTAATGTGTATTTATTTTTAATACAGAGACAGCGTGAGCAGGGGAGCAGCAGAGAGAGAGGAAGACACAGAATGTGAAGCAGGCTCCAGGCTCTGAGCTGTCAGCACAGAGCCCGACACGGGGCTCGAACCCACCAACTGTGAGATCATGACCTGAGCTGAAGTCGGACGCTTAAGTGACTGAGCCACCCAGGCGCCCCTAAGTGTCCGACTCTTGATTTCAGCTCAGGTCATGATCTCACAGTTTATGAGTTCTCAGCCCCACATTGGCCTCTGTGCTGAGAGTGCGGAGTCTCTCTTCCCTCTCTGTCTCTGCCTCTCCCCTGCTTGTGTTCTCGCTCTCTCTCAAAATAAACTTAAAAAAATAAAATAAATAAACAATAAAAGTAAGTTCAAAGATTATTGACAGCACACATATTCCCTAACTTGAATTTATATATACTTGCTAAGCATTTTGTTTTCAGGTTTTGTGCCATATCAGGTAAGTTACTTTGTAGTTCTTCAAACTACATAGGAGAATGGGAGGAGGAGAGCTTCCGAAGTCAAGATTTATAATATCAGTGTCTAATACAATTATGGGAGGAGGCCCTTTTTAATGTTTTAGATTTTATTCTTTTTTGATTTTCTTTTGCTTTTTAGTTTCCTCCCTCTCTAGTCCCCACTCGCTCAAATAAACCTACTGCATTCCCAAAGCGAGAAGCGTAATGCCTGGCAGTTTTGGCAGAAGGTCTAGGAACTTGTTACTCATTGACTCCTGGAGAAAGTCACATTTTCCGTCCTTTAGATGGAGCATTAATATAGCACACTAAGCCTCGGGAACCGGAATGCATTCCAACAGACGGAGTACACCATACCACCACCCCGTCTATGCACACACCCCCCAAAGCTTTAGGATTCTACAAGAAGTTGCTATGTGTGATTAGAAATTTGAAGACTTTGGGGCACCTGGGTGGCTCAGTGTGTAAAGTGCCTGACTCTTGGTTTCAGCTTAAGTCACCATCTCATAGTTTGTGAGACTGAGTGCCATGTCAGGCTTTTGCCAATAGCTCAGAGCCTGCTTGGGATTCTCTCTCTCTGCCCTGCTCCCATTTCGTGTGTGCCTGCATGCGTCCACACGCACACACTGACTCTCTCTAAATAAGTAAACATTTAAAAAAATCTGAAGATTTTGACAACAGAATCAAGCAGTTCTGGATTACCTAGAAAATAGAGCACACCTCATAGATAAAGCTCAAGAGTATAGTTTCTGTTGGAGTACCTGAGTGGCTCAGTCAGTTAAGCATCCGACTTTGGCTCAGATCATGATCTCATGGTTCTTGGATTTGAGCCCCACATCAGGCTCTGTGCTGGTAGCTCAGAGCCCGGAGCCTGCTTCAGATTTTGTGTCTTTGTGTCTCCTTCTCTCTGCCCATCTCCCTCTCTCTCTCTCTCTCTCTCTCTCTCTCTCTCTCTCTCTCTGTCAAAAATAAATAAATGTTAAAAATTAAAAAAAATAAGATTATAGTTTCTGTAAGTGGAAAAACAATAAGAAAACAAAAATCTTTAGACACTTTTAATAGTTGATTTGAATAGCAAGTCCGATGTTGGAAAGTCTCCAGCATGTCCTTTGTATTCCTTTCATTAGTCTTTTTGCCTGCCTTTAGCTTGGCTGTCAGGAAAAGTTAAGCTTTGCATTGCTGTTACTCAGAAGTGCTTTACTCTTGCCACAGCTCTTGATATTTTATTCTGTCTTTCATTTGCACTTAAAAGTCTAATGCAGGGGCACCTGGGTGGGTCAGCTGGTTAAGCGTCTGACTTTGGCTCAGGTCATGATCTCATGGTTTGTGGGTTGAGCCCCGTGTCGGCCTCTGTGCTGACAGCTAGATCAGACCCTGGAGCCTGTCTTTGGATTCTATGTCTCCCTCTCTCTCTGACCCTCACCTGCTCACACTGTCTCTCCCTCAAAAATAAATAAAACATTAAAAAAAAAAAGTCGGATGCAAGGGGGCACCTGGGTGGCTCAGCCAGTAAAGTTTCAGTTGGGTGATTTCGGCTCAGGTGATGATCTCACAGTTCCTGGGATTGAACGCTGCATTGGCCTTTGTGCTGACAGCATGGATCCTGCTTGGGATTCTCTCTCTCTGCTCCTCCTCCACTCTTGGCTTGTGCTTGTGCTTGCACACACTCTCTCTCTTTCTGCCACTCTCAAAGAAGTAAACATTAAAAAAAAAAGATGCAATTGGGAAAATAAGTCTAATGGTAACACCCCCTGCCTTTCAGTCAACATAGCTTCAGGATTATCATAGCAATTGTTTAAAGTTTTAGTCTTCTTAGTTTTCCAAGATTGCATCTTGAAAAGAAAGTTAATATATAGGAGTCTAAAATTAAGGGGTGCCTGGGTGGCTCAGTCAGTTAAGCATCCGACTTCAGATCAGGTCATGATCTCACAGTCTGAGTTCGAGCCCCATGTTGGGCTCTGTGTTGACAGCTTAGAGCCTGGAGCCTGCTTCAGATTGTGTGTCTCCCTCTCTCTCTGCCCCTCCCCCACTCCCTCTCTGCTTCTCTCTCAAAATAAAATAAAGACATAAAAATTTTTTTTTTATGAGGAGAGAAGGGGAAGGAGGGTGATGGTCATAGAGAGCAGCACTTGTGGGGAAGAGCACTGGGTGTTATATGGAAACCAACTTGGTAATAAAGTTATTTAAATAAAAAATAAAAATAAAAAATAAATTAAATAAAATTAGTATTACAAAATGTTTACCTCTGAGAATCAGTCAGCTTCCGAAGGTAGATCGGTACGTGCATTTCTCTTCACCACTTAGCATTCCATGAAACTGGAAGAACCTGTAGAAAAGAATCCTGAGCGTTATTTTTCTGCCTGCCTTCTGTGGAGTAAGTCCCTGGCACGGGTCAGGTGAGCACCTCTTCCAGATCAGCCTGGGCTTCCTCAAGCGCAATCTTAGATCCGTCCTGCTTAGGAAGGTTGACACTGGGCTCCCCTACCCTGGGAACCGTACGCTCCTGGCGTGTCTCAGAGGACCTGAGCTGGTGCTGAACTGAACACAGAAACTGGGGATCTGCTTTGTGTTGAGAACATGAGCTGCTTGCGTGAACGCACCCACGTTCACGTCTCTTACGGCAGCTGCCCTTTGTGATTCCCGCGTACTCACTGGCAAAGAGCTGTGGTGTACCTACTGATCCCTGACAAGTGACTGCTGTCTTGCTAGGGTGCCCGAGGTGGTGCAGGAGCTTCCAGTGAGTTCCCCCGTGGACGACTTCAGGCAGCCTCGCTACAGCAGCAGTGGGAACTTTGAGACGCCTTCAAAAAGGGCACCTGCGAAAGGAAGGGCAGGGAAGTCCAAGAGGCCGGAGCAGGACCACTACGAAACAGACTACACGACCGGGGGCGAGTCCTGCGACGAGCTGGAGGAGGACTGGATCAGGTACTGGGTCGCCTTGCACGGCTGTCCGATGCTTGGTCGCGGCCAGCCAGCTGTGGGGGGGTTGCGTGCCGAGTTGGAGCTGGCTGGTGGGATTTCGTTCCTGCACAGCCAGGACTGGAGATGGTATTTCGGTAGGTTCTTTTCTTTAGCACTCTTTTGTAATAAAGACTGACGTGGAGGGGACGTGTTCGGCTCCAGCTGCATCTTAAAAACACTCTCAGTGTCGTTCTCAAAATGACTGATGAACCACTTATACCACTTATACCACTAGTCTCCCAAGAAAGGTCTTTCAAATAAACACAAGTATGGAGGAACCTCTGTTACTGTTGATATAATTCCCAGGCCAGAGCTATGGCTTTGTTTTGGCATTTACTGTTAATTTAGGAAGAGACCAGAGATTCTTTTAAAAGTTTAATCCAGAGGACTTTGGCAAATGGTTTTGTAAACAATTAAGTTAACAATTCAGAGTTCTGGCCAAGGTTGTGGTTAAGTTCTGATGTGTGTTAGTGGTTTAGTTGTACTTCATCATCATTAACTACAGTCATGTATGGTGTATAGTAGCCCTTTTATGCCCAAGTGTCCTGAGAAATGGAACACAAATCAGAAACAGTGGTGTGGATGGTGGTTAATCAAAACGTTGCTTCTCGAGCTGTGAGGAGAGATGAGTGGTGGAGCATAGCTTGACATCTCCTCCCTGGTAGTTCTGGCACCACGTCTTCCCCTCTTCCCACAAGAGTTTTTGGCCCGGGGCCAAGGTTGGCTAAGTAGGTTGAGTGTCCTGCTCGTGATTTTGGCTCAGGTCATGATCTCATGGTTTGTGGGATCAAGCCTTGCTTGGGATTCTCTCTCTCCTCTTTGTCCCTCTCCCTGCTCACATGCTCTCTTTCTCAAAATAAATGGACGGACTTAAACAACAACAACAGCAACAACAAAAACAGAGTTCTTGTCCAAGTTCAGTCATCTGGCTATAAAATATTTTCCTTACTTGTTTCATGGAAGATATAAATGAAAGCCTTTAAGAAGCTGTTTTCTTGTTTCTCTTTTGAGCAATCATTTAATTTTTCTTCTTTGTAAAATGAAGATATTAGGCTAATTTAGGTGTAAAAATTGAAATGCCATATTGTTGTGAAGTTCCTTAGTCCTGTGAAACCATGCAAAAAAAAGACAATTGGAAACTCTAGTTGGTAGCAGAAAGCAGCCAGCTGCCAGTCAGCTCTTGTGCCCCTGCAGTGATGGATGTGCACTTTGTGTTTTAGAATTCCAGGTTTCGCACTTTCAGTATAGGGGCACTCAGGTGGCTCAGTCGGCTAAGCGTCCAGCTTCGGCTCAGATCATGATCTCACGGTTCATGAGTTTGAGCCCTGCTTCAGGCTCTTTGCTGACGGCTCGGAGCCTGGAGCCTGCTTTGGATTCTGTGTTTTCCTCTCTGTCTCTGCCCCTCTCCTGCTTTTGCTGTGTCTTAAAAAATAAATAAACATTAAAAAAAATTAAGACTTTAAACAAATATTCTATTATCATGTGGCGTTGTACATTCAAAATAAATAAGTTCCTATGACTTGAACCTTAAATTTCATAAGTGCTTTTCAATTTTATTTCTAAAAATTATTCTAGCATAGTATTTCTTTTTTAAGTAGGCTTTATGTCCAGTGCAGAGCCCAACATGAGGCACAACCCTGAGATCAAGACCAAGCTGAGAGTGAGTCAGATGCTCAACTGACTAAGGCACCTGGGTGCACCTCTAAGCATAGTATTTTTTAAAATTTTTAATGTTTTTATTTATTTTTGAGAGAGTGTGTGTGAGCAGGAGTCAGATGCTTTACCAATGGAGCCCCCTAGGTGCCCCTTAAAAATATTTTAAATTATTTTTTTATGCTTTTTATTTATTTTTAAGAGACAGTGCAAGCAGGCGAGGGTCAGAGAGAAAGGGAGACACAGAATCTGAAGCAGGCTCTAGGCTCTGAGCTAGCTGTCAGCACAGACCCTGACGCGGTTCTCAAAGCCACGAACCGTGAGATCATGACCTGAGCCGAAGTTGAATGCTTAGCCAACTGAGCCACCCAAGTGCCCCTGAAATTTTTTTAAATGTTTTTTATTTATTTTTGAGAGACAGAGAGAGAGAGCACGCGCAGGGGAGGGTCAGAGAGAGAGGGGGGGAGATAGAATCCGAAGCAGGCTCCAGGTTCTGAGCTGCCAGCACAGAACCCAATGTGGGGCCCAAACCCAGGTGCCCTGCTGAAATCTTTTTTTAAGTTTATTTATTTATTTTGAGAAAGAGAGAGAGAGAACACATGTAGGGGAGGAGTGGAGAGAGAAGGAAAGAGAGAGATTCCCAAGCAGGCTCTGTATTGTCTGCACAGATTATTCCTTTTTTTTTTAAGTTTATTTACTTATTAATTGAGGGAGAGAGAGAGAACACCCTCACAGGAGAGGCAGAGAGATAGGGAGAGAGAATCCTGAGCAGGCTCCATGCTGTCAACGCAGAGCCAGATGCTGGGCTAGAACTCACAAACCATGAGATTATGACCTGAGCCCAAACCAAGAGTTGGACACTTAACTGACTGAGCCGCCCAGGTGCCTCATTGTTTTTGTTTGTTTAAGTGTAATCATAAGGTTTATTTTTGAGAGAGAGAGGGAGATAGAGGATCTGAAGCAGGCTCCTTGCTGACAACAGAGGGCCCAATGCGGTACTGGAACTCAGGAACCTTGAGATCATGACCTGATCTCAAAATTGACCCTTAACCAACTGAGCCACCAAGCTGCCTCTAAGTATAATTCTTATTTTTTTTTAATTTTTTTGCATTTTTAATTTATTTTTGAGATGCAGTGAGAGAGCGTGAACAGGGGAGGGGAAAGAGAGAAAAAGAGACACAGAATCCAAAGCAGGCTCTAGGCTCTGAGCTAGCTGTCAGCACAGAGCCCGACACAGGGCTCGAACCCATGAACTGTGAGATCATGACCTGAGCCGAAGTCTCTAACCAACTGTTCCACCCATGCACCCCCTAAGTATAATTATTCTTAAGAGAACATAACTTGCTTCCCACATTCCTCTCTTCATAAGCAATAAAAAGAAAACAGGAGAATGTCACTCTCACTTCCCACCAGCTTTATTATCTTTGCTGAAGAAATATTGGATTTTATGTCTGCTAGAGTCATAAGTAGTCATTTTCTCACTGAATTTTTAGGGAGTATCCACCTATCACTTCAGATCAACAAAGACAACTCTACAAGAGAAGTTTTGACACGGGCTTACAGGAATACAAGAGTTTACAAGCAGAACTTGATGAAATTAATAAAGAACTCTCTCGTCTGGATAAAGAATTGGATGACTATAGAGAAGAAAGTGAAGAATACATGGTAAATTCAAACTTGATAATTGTCTATTACATATGATGTTTTAAATTATGAAGATACAGTCTCCTTTCTGTTAATGTTGATTCACATTTTGCTAGTAATTCTCAAATTGATTGCATTGAAAAATCATTGAAGTCCAGACTTAGGTGAACATCTTTCTAAATTGAAGAGTGTACTGTGGTTAAGTAAGAAATAGAAAGCAAAAGGCGATGAACATATATCCCTTCCTCTTTAAAAATAAAAGAGCTGTATTACTTTTTGTATTTATAGACACAGTTCATTCTGTCTGTAATATATTAAACATTACAGAATTAGGTGCAGAACGATAACCTGCCGTAAATTCTGCCATCTGATTGTCACCAAAATATTAGTTGTTTAGAGTGCACCTAGACACACAGCATCTTTGATGAGAAGTTATCTTTTTTTTCTCCCTCAGCTGAGGTAGTGTTTGTCCATGAAAGTTACTCTTTCCTTTTTAATCCCCCTTTCCAGACTATATTCCTTGGAAGGAAGTCACTATGCATAGATCACACCTAAGGAATGGAGATGTATGCGCTAGCTCTTTAAAGACCGTGAACCTACATGAATTCTTTGGAATTCTTGTGCATGAGAAATTACTTTCTCCCATTTATTTAATCATTTATTTATACCAGTACTGACTCATGGATTCATCTATTTTATATGTTGGGTTATAATCCAACACTATTTTATTGTTTAAATTATTTTTTGCATACATATAAAATAATTAAATCTGTATGTAATAAATATTCACATATATATAGGGGGAGGGAGGGAGTTACGGGGAGCTCAGACCAGTTTCGTAAAGGGGTATAATCAGATGAGAGCTGTGCTTTGCAGAAAATTTCTGTGGGGTCAGCACGGCCCATGGACTCGCATGGGGGGAGATGAGAAGCAGCAGGACCGGCACCTGTCTGTGTGAACGGGAAGAATGGGTCATAAACGTCTCCGCGCTGGCTTCCTTCAGGCCCACTTGCTGACCATAAGGGCCTAAAGACTTCTTTATTTTAATTTCCTGTATTTTGGGCATTGTTGGCAGTTTGGGCTCGAAAATAAAACATCAGGAATGTCATTTTTGAAAGAGAAGATGCCCCCCTAAACATATTCTTTTGTGTTTCTCATTAATAGGCTGCTGCTGATGAGTACAATAGACTGAAGCAAGTTAAGGGAGTAAGTATCCCAGATTGTAACATTCTTTCAGGGAGGATTTTTCAAGTATGTGTTTTTTATTTAACCTTTGGAGTGACTTGTGAATACCTTGTCACACAAGCACTGGTTATGACAAACGGCCTTATAATTGCAAGGTGAAAACTGTACCTGAGAAGTTAGAACCTTCATTTCACTTGTTTGCAACTACACCCAATACTGATTTCTTAAGCTTATTTGATTTTTTGATGTTTATTTTTGAGAGAGAGAGAGGGAGAGAGACCGAGCATGCACAGGGGAGGGGCAGAGAGAGAGGGAGATGCAGAATCCGATGCAGGTTCCAGGCTCTGAGCTGTCCACACAGAGCCCAGTGCAAGGCTCGAACCCATGAACCTCGAGATCATGACCTGAGCTGAAGTTGGACGCTCAACTGAATGAGCCACCCAACCTTTTTTTTTTAAGTTGAACCTTGGGTTAAATAGTGTCAAACAGCTTTCCTGGATTGCCACTTTATATTCCCACGGAGCTGTGCTTATTCCTTTTGGTCCATATCCTTGTCAACACTTGGCATTATGGGTCTTTATTGATTTAAAACTTTGTTTTGAAAAGATGTCACATTAAAATTTTTTTAAATCACAAAACACTATAATTTTAAATGCCAGAATTTTATATAATGGGGTGCCTAGCTGGTTCAGTCAGTAGAACATGCAACTCTTGATCTTGGGGTTGTGAGTTTAAGCCCCATGTTGGGTACAGAGATTAGGGGAAAAAAAATGGAAGAGTATATGGTAAAATTTCCCATTTCTCCTCTTCCACGTCAACTGATATCACCAGTTTTTGTTGTACTGATTTTTTAAAGGATTTTATTTTTAAGTAATTTCTACACCCAACATGGGGCTTGAATCCACAACCCCGAGACCAAGAATCACATGCTTCATCCACTGAGCCAGCCAGGCCCCCTGTTTTACTGATTTTTTTTTTAGATGAAGATGTGTTAGCAGAAAGGCGAGTTCGTTTTTTTGGGTCACTTTACAAATCACTAGAAATTAGTGTATGCTTTGTAAAACTCAGGAGATAAGATTGAGCAAAAAGAATCCATTGCCTGTGTGGTCAGAATGGTCAGCCCCATTCAGCCCCCTGTCAGAGAAACTGCCAGAAAATCGTGTCTCAGTCCATTCAACACCCCCAGCGGTTTTATCTGACTGATACTCCATGGTTTTTTGGTTTACCTCTGTCTTCGTAGCAGCTGACATAATTCATTTTATTTTGTAAAGTTTACCTGGCTTTTTTTTTTTTTCTCAAAGTCTGCAGATTACAAAAGTAAGAGGAATTACTGCAAGCAGTTGAAGAGCAAATTGTCACATATCAAGAAGATGGTTGGAGATTATGACAGACAGAAAACATAGAAGGCAGACGCCACAACGTTTGAGAGATTGAGAAGTATTTGACGTCTCTGCCATGTTGTCAGAAGGCAAAATGACTTTGCATTCTAACCCAGGAAGCCAGACCTTTGTGACGTTACACAGCTTTGGTGGCTTTACTATCATCGGTTTAATATCATCAGTATTGAAGCATTTTATAAATAGCTTTTGATAATCAGTGGAGCTGAACACTCCAATTAAGGATTCCGTACGCTTTGACTTGGGCTCTTTTATTAAGAACTGACTATAGGTTGAGATTTTTAAACCTTGAAGGCAGGCCCCATGGTGAACTGTGCTATGAACTTTCCCACTCAGGCAGTCTGTTCTTAATACCTAAGTGCACTCACTAGTTCACATGGGTGATCTCACCCATTCCTCCCAGAATTCTTCTTCAGAACTGTTATTTATAATCACTCCTTGTCAGGTAGGGGACTCGGTCCCTGCAATGAAGGCTCTGGGGTGAATCTGCCTGCTTCCTGGCTTACAGTTTTGGTGAAGTCTGTTTTATGACTTGACTCCATTAATTAAAGTCCCTTGGCCTTTGACTTAGCTCCTGTGGCCAGTGCCTTCTGTCAACCTCCCTTATGATTTTTTTTTCTGTGTGTAAATGGTTAAAAGAGCTTTTCACTGTTGTTGTTACCCAGATAATAAAGATCATGTAAAAATAACACATTGTGAAACTTAAAGATTGTAAATACATACAGGTATTCATTTTTTAAAAATCATAGTTTAAACCTGGTTAGAATTTGGCTGTGTATTTTAAAATTCTTTTAAATCTTTTATGGTTTACACGTGTTTGTGTTTGTTGTTGTTTTTTTTTTTAACTGGCTAGGCTTTTTCATTATATCAAGAGTGTCTGATTACATTGCTAATTCAGTTGTGACTTGAATTGTATCTTAAAACAATGGTCAAGTTCTGTACATATTTTATAAGGTATGAAGCCTGGTGTTTTCTTTCTTTCATACACCTGTCTGACATGATTCATGCTATTCATATTAAGTTGTGGAAAATTACATGCAGTTTTATCTGTTATTGTATTAAACTATATTGGGTGCTGTGCTGGTTGCTGAATTTCCAGTCTTTTGGTTATAAGAAGGCTGATTTGTCTGGAAAGAGAGCACGGTACCACAAAACATCAGATTATTTCAGATGGTGCCCTTGGCCTCACCACTTTTTTCTTAATTAAAATTTTTATTAGTAAAGTAAAATTAGCCGAGAGTAGTGGGCATATAGCTAGCCCCGTTGATTGTTTTTATCTCCCTAGTGTAGGATGGTTTTGGTGAAAATTTTGGAAAAATAACCTTTAATCATTAGTATACAGTTCAGCCATTTCTCTGTATGTAACTCTGAATCATTTTCCAAAGATAAACCTTAAAATAATGTTTCTCTTATAACATTGATTCCTTTCTTCAAATTGAAGAAATGCTTAATTTTCCTTGTGCTGTACATACTTATTACAAAAGGTAATAGTTTATAGTTTGCATGCCATTTGGATTCACACCAAATGGTAAGGACTCTCTCTTGAGGAACATAATTCGTTTTTATGTGTGCTAAAATGTAAATCTATTCATGGAAGTCCGTGTACTTAGATTATGAAGGTGGCAAGATGGCCAGTGTTCTGACAAAACGAGACTATTCACCTGAATTCAGAAAATCAAATAGCATGAGTTTCCATTGTGAACTTGTGTCATAAAATTGAACTTTGAAATGAAAAACAAGACAATTATTTTTCACATGTACTTAAAGACCACATGGGATTCACCAGCTGGATGTAACTTTAAAGAAGCACCCAGGCATGTTTCTTGTTTGGAAAATAGAGATTTAGAATAGATGTCAGAAGTGTTTTCCACACCTGACCTGAGATTCTTAAGTTTTTTTGTTTTTTGTTTTTTTTATGCGAGAGAAAGAGAACGCGCATGTATGAGTGGGGCGGGGGAATGAGTGAGGGAGACAGAGGAGAGAGAGAATGATTGGATGAATCCCAAGCAAGCTCCACTCCGTCAGTGCAGAACCTGACACAGGGCTTGGACCTCCAAGGCATGAGATCACGACCTAAGCTGAAATCAAGAGGCAACACTGAAGTAACTGAGCTATCCAGGTGCCCCTCTGACCTGAGATTCTTAGGTGTGCTTTTTCCCTTCTGTGAAGAACATTCCATACGTTCTGTTGTGACAGCATGTGGTCTTGTTAATAAAGGCTAATTGCATATGGCGATTCCCTTACATAGGTGATTCTGTAATAAAAATAGGTAAGGTCAATATTTTAATTGCTCTTTATCTTGAAAAATATAAAGAAATAGAGAAAACGAGAAATACAACCATCCAGGGCGTGTGGATGGCTCAGTCAGTTAAGGGTCTGACTCTTGGTGTCTGCTCAGGTCTTGATCTCATGGTTTGTGGGTTTGAGCCTCATGTCAGGCTCCACACTGACAGTGTGGATAGAGCCTGCTTGAGATTCTTTCTCCTCCCTCTCTCGCCCCTTCCCTGCTTGCTTGCTCTCTCAAAGATGAATAAACTTTAAAAAATACATATATTCACCACCAAGAAATGACAAGTGTTAGTTTCGTCATCTATGCCTTTTATTTTGTGAAATAAGGTTAAGTCTGTTGGTATTTATAGTAAAAGTTACATTGTATACACATGTGAAAGTATCACCTAATCCTTATAGCATTCTATTGATATGTTATTTTTCATTCTCATTTTACAGGAAAGAAAAATAATGTGGTAGATTAACTAGTCCACTGTCACATACTAGTAAGTGATTAAACTGGGATTGGAAGCTTGGTCTGTTGACAATATTAGACTCTGTACTCCTGGTCTAGGTTGACAGTCACTAAATGAATAGATGGGGTAAGATGGGATTTCTCTGGTGTTAATAAAATTTCATATTTTAACTTTAAGTGCATTTTAAGTACTTTTAATTAACATAAAATGTTTCATATGAAATATCTAAAGTATCTATAAAGACCTGAAGGGTAAGAGCAGGGACACCTTGGTGGCTCAGTCGGTTAAGTGTCCATCTCTTGATTTTGGCTCAGGTCATGATCTCACAGTGTGTGAGTTTGAGCCTGAGTCAGGCTGTGCTGACAGCTAGCTCAGAGCCTGGAGTCAGCTTCAGATTTTGTGTCTCCCTCTCTCTCTGCCCCTCCACTGCTCATGCTCTGCCTCTCTCGCTCTCAAAAACAAACAACAAATGAATTAGATACAGGGCTGTGTCATCCCTCCTGTGTTTCATATTAACATTTCTTTTAATGGGAATAGTTTTCATAAATAAAAATGCCCAAGTAGTGTGTGTAGTTTTTAGAAACCAGTTAAAATAATGCCACTGTATGGTTAGAGAAAAGCATCATAACCATGATTAGTGTGAGTGTGACCACAACAAAATGTAGACATCCCCTAAGATTTCTAATTGCCGCCACAGGAGTAGCTCGCTCTCCCCTGCTTGGGTTGCTATATTCTTGCTTTGCCCTCCACCAATTACTAGTGTGACCTTGGGCACGTTACCTAGTCTTCCTCTCCTTCAGTTTGTTTATTTGTATGAGAGCTATTTGTACCTGATGTTATAGTTATTAAAGTTCATGTGGGACTTAACAGTTCTTGTCAGAAAGTAATAAATACGGGCTCTCTCCAAAAGCCGGAAGGTGATGCTTTAAACAAGCTTTTAAAAAACAAAAAGTGTTTTAAGAGTTTATGTATCTTCCCAATTCCTGTATGTGTGACCTGTGCTGGGTGCTATAAATTAGGGTATGAATTTATAAACGTAGGCTATAAGTTAGGCTGTTATAAGTTAGGCTATACATTTTTTTGAATTCTAGACAGCTGCATTAGGCTTGGCCTCCACTTCAAACATGATGAACAGGTGCTTTAAAAGATGGATTTACATATTAAAATAAGGATTTAATAGATACTGTTAAAAGCAATTGTGGAGGTTTTCAATGAGCCTCTGGAATGACTTAGGTGCCATTAAAGGTATTGGGTGGCTCAGTTGGTTAAGCGTCCGAGTTCAGCTCAAGTGATGATCTCATAGCTCCTGAGGTTGAGCCCTGCCTCAGGCTCTGTGCTAATGCTCAGAGCATGGAGCCTGCTGCAGATTCTGTGTCTCGGCCTCTCTCTCTGCCCCTCCCCTGCTCATGCTCTGTCTCTCTCAAAAATAAATAAACACTAAGAATGTAAGAAAACTAAGGATATTGGAATAGGCAGGCTCACCTGTCTCATTCTCCAAAGTCGTACACGCCGAATTTCAGCTTAATAACACTGGCTGAGCTCTTTAAACGTTTCTTAACTCCACGGACACAGTCCAGCTACTGTGGGCAAAGAACTGACTGTTCCATTCTTCATAGTTGTCCCTTAGTTTTACTAGTTGAAACATTAGACTAGCTTAGATTCATTTCTTTATTCCACCCATCTAAACACAGAATATTGTGTCAGTTGTAATCATGGCAAGGGGTTACAAAGGTATTTATGCATGTTTTGTTTTGCCTTGGCACCACTCAAGCACGACTCAAATAGGCTTGAGTTGAGATCTATGAATAAAATCTATACAGTTGTAGATTTGAATGATTCAGCTTCTCTCCACAAATAAACTTTATGTTTTTGGGGGACTCCTGTTCTTTTCCTAGTTTTTCATTAAAAGCAAAAAAAAAAAAAAAAAAAAGCCTTTCCTAGGGGCACCTGGCTGGCTTGGTCACTAAAGCATATGACTCTTGATCTCAGGATCATGAGTCCAAGCCCCACATTGGATGTGGAGCCTACTTAAAATTAAAAAAAATTTTTTAATTAAAGAAAGTTGTTCCCAGACTGATGGGTAGTGAACATACACAAGATACACACTTGGGACTTGGGGGTGTGGCCAGTTGTCCCATAGGAATGCATCCTGGCTTGAACATGATGGCCGACCAGAATGGAGGAAAAGAAAAAGGAAGAAGTGGAGTTAATGGAAGGAAGGGAGGATGGGGGGAAAGTAAGAAGGGCAAAGAAAAAATCCTAAAAAGAGTCAAAGATGTGGGGGGTGCAAACGTGGTACTAGGAAAGCATCAGCAATGCTCATTTCTCCTCTCCTTTTTATTTTTCTAAAAAAATTTATTGTTTTAAAATGTTTGCTTTTGGAGGCACCTGATGGGACATTGTTTTATGTTTTTTATTTTTATTTTTGAGAGACAGAGAGAGCACGAGGAGGGGAGGGTCAGAGAGGAAGAGACACAGAATCTGAAGCAGGCTCCAGGCTCTGAGCTAGCTGTCAGCACAGAGCCTGACACGGGGCTCAAACCCACAAACGTGAGAGCTGACCTGAGCCAAAGTCAGAGGCTTAACCGACTGAGCCACCCAGGCACCTTTCTCTCTCAAAAATAAAAATAGGCTCAGTCAGTTAAGCATCTGACTTAGGCTCAGATCATGATCTTGTCATTTATGAGTTTGAGCCCTGCATCATGCTCTGTGCTGACAGCTCGGATCCTGGAGCCTGCTTCAGACTCTCCCTCTTTCTGCCCCTCCCCACCCCTCAAAAATAAAGCATTAAAAAAATTTTTTTTTAAGTAAATAAAAATAAACATTTTAAAAATGTTTACTTTTTGAGAGAGAGAGAGAGAGAGAGAGAGAGAATCCCAAGCAGGCTTTGCACTGTCAGCACAGAGCCCGACACCAGGGCTCAAACCCCTGAACTGGCAGATCTATGACCTGAGGTGAGATCAAGAGTCAGAGGCTTCACTAACTGAACCACACAGGTTCTCCTTAAAGATTTTATTTTTAAGTTATCTCTACACCCCATGTGGGGCTCAGACTCACAACCCTGAGATCAAGAGTCACATGCTCCACCAACTGCCAGCCAGGCACCCCTCCTCCTCTCCGTTTTATAATTTTTGAAAAGTTTTTATTTATTAATTTTCAGATAAGAGAAAGAGAGGGTGAGCAAGGGAGGCACACAGAGAGAGGGAGAGAGAATCCCAAGGAGGTTTTGCACTATCAGCACAGAGACCAATGCTGGGCTTGAACTCAAGAACTCTGAGATCCTGACCTGAGCTAAAAGCAAGAGCCTAATGCTCCACAGACTGAATCACCCAGGCGCCCCTCTCCTTTTTAAGACAATACCAGGGGCACCTGGGTGGCTCAGTCGGTTAAGTGTCCGACTTCGGCTCAGGTCATGATCTCACCATTTGTGGGTTTGAGCCCCACATTAGGTTCTGTGCTGATAGCTCAGAGCCTGGAGCCTGCTTCGGATTCTGTGTCTCCCTCTCTCTCTGCCCCTTCCCTGCTCGTGCTCTGTCTCTCTCTAAAATAAACAAACATTACCAAAAAAAAAAAAAAAAGACAAAACCAAAAACAAACAATAAGGCCTTGTTTCCTGGGGGGGAATAAAAATAGCTGGTAATGGAGTTGCCCGTGTGTGTGGCATAAGCCCTGTAGGGTAGGGAAAGGCATCCCCATGTTACAGATGAAGCTTAGGTTGTGACTTGCTTGTGGTCACCCTGCTAGTGTGGCCGAGGCTCATTTGAAATCCAAGTCTGTTCTTTCCACTACCATGCAGGATGCCTTGTGTTTATGTTTTGGGGAGGGCAGGACACAAGGGATGATGTTGGTACCAACAAAGCAATACAGGCAACAGAGGGGACACATATACCCACGGGGAAATAAAGAAGCCCCAGCTCTTACAGATCCTTTCTATTATTCCTCTCCTGGGTGTACCCTTTTTCCGGTGCTCTAGATGTGCCTTGCCTCTCTCCATTTCTCAAGTGTGAGAAATGTTAGTGTCAACTGAAACAAAAGAAAGTCAACCTCAAAATAGGTTAGTAAATGCATTATATGTTGTTTTACTGAGGACCCTAGCCCAGGAAACTGTTTCAGATGGCTCAGAACTGCTCTAAAACGTTTCCCTTTATAGATCATACATAAAAAGGGGAGGAGTATGCATGCGTACTTGCAAGCAGTTCTCTAATGTATAATTACCTGTCACGAGGTATAATTGTTTCAGTTGTAAAAATTAAGGTTTACAGATGTCCACATAGACACGTGAAAAGCCCTTAGGTCACCTTAATACATTGTTTCATATTTTTCAAAAATATTGCCTGCATGCCTCTGCATAACTGGTTTTCCTATTCTTGTTTTGGTTTCTCCTTGAGGTCACCTCAGTCACAGGTTGATATCAGTTGCCTTGTCAATTTTTTTTAATGCTTATTTATTTTTAAGAAAGAGACAGCATGCGCGAAGGGGAGAGGGGACAGCGAGAGAAGGAGACACAGAATCTGAAGCAGGCTTCAGGCTCTGAACTATCAACACAGAGCCTGGTGGTGGGGCTCAAACCCACGAACCCAACCAGAGATAGTGACCTGAGCCGAAGTTGGACATCTAATCAACTGGGCCATCCAGGCTCCCCCATCAGTTGCCTTTTTTTTTTAATTTTTTTAAAATTTATTTTTGATACAGAGAGAGGCAGAGCATGAGAGGGGGAGGGGCAGAGAGAGAAGGAGACACAGAACTAGAAGCAGGCTCCAGGCTCTGAGCTAGCTGTCAGCACAGAGCCCGACGCGGGGCTCAAACTCACGAACGTGAGATCTGACCTGAGTAGAAGTCGGAGGCTTAACCGACTGAGCCACCCAGGCGCCCCTCAGTTGCCTTTTTAAATTTACTGTAGTTTTCGTGCACACTGGTAATTCCATATGTATTAACAGACATCTCAAACATCTCAAACTTGTCCAAAACTGATCTTATCACCGGCTCACCCTCTCAGTAATTGCAACTCTAACCTTTCAGTCCCTCAACTGAAAACTGGGTCATTGGATCTTTTCTCCTAACTCACTTCTGCTCTATTGACAGGATCTAGACAGAATCCAATCCTTATCACTAGCTGCACTGCCATACTACACTAGTCCAAACCACAATCATTCCTCAGAACTTATTAAAATGTTCAATGACCCTCACTAGATGTCAGCAGCCATCACTCAACCCCCTTCCTCATGCAGTCCCTGAAACACATTGTGCTTCCAGTTCAGGACCTTAGCGCTTGCAGTTCCTTGTGCCTGGGGAGGTCTTTCTCTAGGTATCAGGATGGTTAACTTTCTCTATTCTTGTCATGGCCCAAGCATCTTCTCGGTGAGGATTCCTCTGGCTAAAATATTTTAAGCTGTAACCCTTTCCCCCTTCCATGCTTAATTTCTTTATTAAAAATTTTTTTAATGTTTTATTTATTTTTGAGAGAGAAAGACACTGAGTGCAAGTGGGGTAGGGACAGAGAGAGAGGGAGACACAGAATCGAAACAAGTTTCAGGCTGTCAGCACAGAGCCCGAGGCGGGGCTGGAACTCGCAAACCGCAAGATCAGGCTCTAAGCCAGCGTCCCAGGTTTAACCTATTGAGCCACCCAGGCGCCCCTACATGCTCAATTTCTATTGGCACTATCACCATTTGATACAACATGCTTTTCTTGATAAACACCTCCATAGGAGAAGCAAAATTCCACGAGCGTAATGATTGGTTTTTCACTGCTATTAGTACCTAGAACTGCCTCAGGCCCACATTAGGGGCTCAGTAATACTTGTGTGAACAGCAGGAGAAGCAGAGTCGACCCAGAAACCGGTTGCCCCGCAAGCTTCTGGCCCAGCTGCTGATGCTTTTAGAGTCCTTCACGCCAACCTTTCAGAAACAATATAACAAAAATCAAGCTCGTCAGATCCCGGGTCGACGGCGATCAGTTTCCCCGCCTCTTCGTGAATAACCGCTGGAATAGAGGGAAGAGTCCTGTCCTCGCACCCTAAGTCAGCTCCGGCGACCCGTCGGCTCACGACTGTCCAGCACCCGCAACTGTCGCTCGATGTAACCAGAACGTTTTTTCCGTCGCCGCAGCGCGCAGGGGACGGATTTCACCAGCGGCCTTGGACTGGGCGGAGCTTCCGCGTAGAGAGGCATTCTATGAGACCGGTGAGCCGGCGGCTGCAACTCCTCGCGGAGCCAAGGTGGGCATCGGCTGGGGAGCGCGGCGGCTTGGAGGGCTTTCGCGTGCGGACGCGGAGGTCGAATGGTTCCGAGCAGCCCCGCATTGATTTGAGGGTGGGAGGGAGAGTATGGAGGGGGAGGAGGGCCACTTCCGCCTGGGAGCTGCATAGAAGCGTGTGGGGCTGTACTCCAGAGGATGTCTCTCCTTCCCTAAGGCTGAACGCGAGTTTTGGGTATTGTGGTCCTGGGTTCGAGTTTGAGTTACCTCCAGCTGTGTGACTTCGAGGGAGTTTGAACCTCGAGTTCCAAGTCCGAACACAGGGCAGTGATCACCCCTGCCTGGCTCGCAGCTTTTGGCACGGTTAGGTGTGAGTAAAAGCTTCGAATTACGACATTTGGTGCAGATCTTTTCCGTAGCATTCTGAGCTCATGTGCCCCAGATCACACCAACAGGCTCACCTTAGGAGAAATGGCTTTTCAGGGTTTGGATTCCGAGGAAACGAATCAGCTTTTGGAGATGCTGACCAAAGAGGTCATCAAGTACATCTTTCTCCAGAATGCCTAACTTCTTTCTCGATTAATAACATGCATTATAAACATCCAACTTCCCTTGGAACATCAGCAATTACGGGGAGTTTAATACCGCTGATTTCCCGTTGCAGACAACTCTTAAGACGTCCTTGTATCCAGTGAGCCAGAAGTGTCCCTGTTTGCAGGCTCTACTCATCAGTTCTGTTTCTCAGCTTTCAGATAATTAAAAGAAGTAAACTAAGAATAAAATAACGTTTTAAATATTGGTATGATAGAAGGCAATAGTAGCGTTTCTAAGAATTTGAGTTTGAAAACGCAAGAATGCTATGTGAACTTTGATTTTTGTAATTCCGAAACTTTGATGGAGGATCAATATGTTCAATTTAGTCACCGTATGCTGTTTCTACACTGATCATTAATTTTACAAGCACCAGCATAGTGTGTTGAAGTAACACAAATGTTAGAATTAAGTCACTTGTCCTTATTTCAGGCAGTTTGCTGAAGCATTTCCTAAAGTAGATCACCAGATTTCCTGAAACAAATAGATCTCTTCTAATGCCAGGGAGTGGTTTGTGACTTGAGTAAGAAACATACAGAATTTTAGCAAATGAAACCCAATTATAGCAGGCACCTCAGCGCTGATGCCATAAAAGCAGTTTGCAAATTGTCAATAGATTTTAATTTCAGAAGTCCATTTTTAG
The DNA here is from genome assembly GCF_006229205.1 of Suricata suricatta. NCBI lineage: Eukaryota > Metazoa > Chordata > Mammalia > Carnivora > Herpestidae > Suricata > Suricata suricatta. The sequence continues at coordinate 49,356,767 of NC_043705.1, forward strand.
ATAAGTTATTTAAATCTTAAAATATATTTTTTATAGTGTAAGTGAAGGGGTGCTTGGGTGGCTCAGTCAGTAAAGTGTCCAACTTTCGCTCAGGTCATGATCTCAGGGTTCGGGAGTTCAAGCCCCACTTGGGGCTTTGAGCTCACAGCTCAGAGCCTGGAGCCTGCTTCAGATTCTGTGTGTCCCTCTCTCTGCTCCTCCCCTGCTCACACTGTCTCTGTCAAAAATAAATGCTAAAAATTTTTTAAAAATAAAGTACATTGGGCGCCTGGGTGGCTCAGTCGGTTAAGCCTCCGACTTCGGCTCAGGTCAGATCTCACGTTCGTGGGTTTGAGCCCCGCTTCGGGCTCTGTACTGACAGCTAGCTCAGAGCCTGGAGCCTGCTTCCGGTTCTGTGTCTCCTTCTCTCTCTGCCCCTCCCTCTCTCATGCTCTGTCTCTCTCTGTATCAAAAATAAATAAAACGTTAAAAAAATTTAAAAATAAAGTATAAAAAAATACATAGTGTGAGTGAAGCATAAGGTCTTGTATATGATTCTTATTACAGAAATTAATTTTTCCTCTGCCAGTGATGGGATTTGTTTTATCCTTAGTGTCTTCTTGGCCTTTAGGGTTCTGTTGATCTTTCATTTATGGAAAAAAGAAGCTAATAGTGAAAATGTAGGGTAGGCAAGGAGATTCTGTTGGGGAGGAAAGGAATGTAGATGTGACCGGGGTGTTTTATTACTTAGTTATGGTTAATAGATTACCCCCATACCAGTTTTATCCCTGATTATTAAAGAAATAAATGCTCATAGGAAAAATACAAAAATATGGGGATGCCTAGGCAGCTCATTCTGTTAAGCATCTGACTCTTGATTTTAGCTCAGGTCATGAATTCACAGTGTGTGAGATCGAACCCCATGTTGGGCTCTGTGCTTCCAGCCCACTCCGTGCCCCTGACCCCGCTCACGTGTACTCACTCTCACTCTTTCCAGATAAATAAACTTAAAAAAATAATATATATGAAAATACAGAAAGTAATAAGCAAAAAGCCAATCACCCTTTATCTAATTGAAACCATGTCCTATTAATTGAATTACTTATCATTTCCTTTATCTTTTTTAATAGTTCACATTATAATATAGTTTTAATATTGTGTCCCTTTTTGAACTATGAACCATAAGCCTTTACCATTTATAAATAATAAATTTCAGAGGCACCTGGTTGGCTCAGTCTGTTAAGTACCGACTTCAGATCAGATCATGATCTCACAATTCATGGGTTCAAGCCCCCTATTGGGCTCTGTGCTGACAGCTCAGATCCTGGAGCCTGCTTTGGATCTTGTGTCTCTGTCTCTCTCGGCCCCTCTCCTGATCATGCTCTATTTCTCTCTCTCTCTGTCTCTCTCAAAAACAAACAGTAAAAAAATTATAAATAATAAATTTCATTTTATTTTTATTTTATTTATTTTTAATATAATTTATTGTCAAGTTGTCTAACATACAGTGTGTACAGTGTGCTCTTGTTTTTTAGAGTAGATTCCTGTTCATTGCTTACATACAACACCCAGTGCTCATCCTAGCAAGTGCCCTCCTCAATGTCCATCACCCATTTTCCCCTCTTCCCCACTCCCAATCAACCCTCAGGTTGTTCTCTGTATTTAAGAGTCTCTTATGGTTTGCCTCTGTTCTTCTCTATTTGTAACTGCTTTTTTCCCTTCCCTTCCCCCATGATCTTCTGTTAAGTTACTCAGGTTCCACATACAAGTGAAAACATATGATATCTGTCTTTCTCTGGCTGAGTTGTTTCACTTAGCATAATACCCTCCAGTTCCATCCACATTGCTGCAAATGGCAAGATTTCATTCTTTCTCATTACCAACTAGTATTCCATTGTATATATAAACCACATCTTCTTTATCCATTCATCAGTTGATGGACAGTTGGGCTTTTTCCATAATTTGGCTGTTGTTGAAAGTACTGTGATAAACATTGGGGTACGTGTCCCCCTATGAATCAGCACTCCTGTATCTCTTGGGTAAATTCCTAGCAGTGCTATTACTGGGTCATAGGGGTTCTATTGTTAATTTTTTGAAGAACCTCTACACCATTTTCCAGAGCGGCTGCACCAGTTTACATTGCCACCAACAATGCAGGAGGGTGCCCGTTTCTCCACATCCTTGCCACCATCTATAGTCTCCTGATTTGTTCATTTTAGCTACACTGACCAGCGTGAGGTGGTATCTCAGTGTGGTTTTTATTTGTATTTCCCTGATGATGAGTGACCTTGAGCATCGTTTCATGTATCAGCCATCTGGATATCTTCTTTGGAAAAGTGTCTATTCATGTCTTCTGCCTGTTTCACTGGATTGTTTGTTTTTCAGGTGTTGAGTTTGGTAAGTTATTTATAGATTTTGGATACTAGCCCTTTATCCGATATGTCATTTGCAAATATCTTTTCCCATTCCATCGGTTGCCTTTTAGTTTTGATGATTGTTTCCTTTATAGTGCAGAAGCTTTTTAATCTTGATAGATGAAGTCCCATTAGTTCATTTTTGCTTTTAATTCCCTTGCCTTCAGAGATGTGTCGAGCAAGGAATTCCTGTGACTAAGACTAAAGAGGTTGTTGCCTATTTTCTCCTATAGAGTTTTGATGGTTTCCTGTCTTGCATTTAGGTCTTTTCATCCATTTTGAGTTTATTTTTGTGTATGGTGTAAGAAAGTGATCCAGTTTCATTCTTTTGCATGTTGCTGTCCAATTCTCCCAGCACCATTTGCTAAAGGGACTGTCTTTTTTCCATTGGATAGTCTTTCCTGCGTTGTCAAAGATTAATTGGTCATACATTTGTGGGTCCAATTCTGGGTTCTCTATTCTATTCCATTGGTCTATGTGTCTGTTTTGGTGCCAGTACCATGCCATCTTGATGCTTATAGCTTTGTAGTAGAGGCTAAAGTCTGGGATTGTGATGCCTCCACTTTGGTTTTCTTTTTCAACATTACCTTGGCTATTTGGGATCTTTTGTGGTTCCACACAAATTTTAGGGTTGTTTGTTCTAGCTTTGAGAAGAATGTTGGTGCAATTTTGATTGGGATTGCATTGAATGTGTAGATTGCTTTGGGTAATAATGACATTTTAACAATATTTATTCTTCTGATCCATGGAATGTTTTTCCATTTCTTTGTGTCTTCTTCAATTTCCTTAGTAAGTTTTGTATAGTTTTCAGCATACAGATCTTTTACATTTTGGTTAGGTTTATTCCTAGGTATTTTATGGTTCTTGGTGCAATTATAAATGGGACCGATTTCTTAATTTCTCTTTCTGTTGCTTCTTTCTGTTGTGTATAGAAACGCAACTGATTTCTTTACATTGATTTTGTATCCTGCGACTTTGCTGAATTCATATATCAGTTCTAGCAGCTTTTTAGTGGAGTCTTTTTAGGTTTTCCATGTAGAGTATCATGTCGTCTGTGAAAAGTGAAAATTTGATTTCTTTGCCAATTTTGATGCCTTTTACCTCATTTTGTTGTCTGATTGCTGATGCTAGGACTTCCAACACTATGTTAAACAACAGTGGTGAGAGTGGACATCCCTGTCGTGTCCCTGATCTCAGGGGGAAAGATCTTGGTTCTTCCCTATTGAGGATGATATTAGCTGTCACCTTTTCATATATGGCTTTTATGATTTTTAGGTATTTTCCTTCTATCCCAACTTCCTTGAGGATTTTTATTAAGCAAAGGTGCTGTAATATGTCAAATGCTTTTTCTGCATCTATCAACAGGATCATACGGTTCTTTTCTTTTGTTAATGTGATGTATCACATTGATTGATTTGCAAATACTGAGCCTGCTCTGCAGCCCAGGAATGAATCCCACTTGATCATGGTGAATAATTCTTTTTATATGCTGTTGAATTTGATTTGCTAGTATCTTGTTGAGAATTTTTACATCCATATTCATCAGGGATATTGGCCTATAGTTCTCCTTTTTTGCTGGGTCTCTGTCTGGTTTGGGAAACCAAGTAATGCTGGCTTCATAGAATGAGTCCAGAAGTTTTCCTTCCATTTCACTTTTTGGAACAGCTTGAGAAGGATAGGTATTAACTCTGCTTTAAATGTCTGGTAGAATTCCCCAGGGAAGTCATCTGGCCCAGGACTCTTATTTGTTGGGAGATTATTGATAACTAATACAATTTTTTCACTAGTTATGAGTCTGTTCAAATTTTCTATTTCTTCCTAATGAGCTTTGGTAGTGTGTGGGTGTTTAGGAATTTGTCCATTTCCTCAAGGTTGTCCAGTTTGTTGGCATATAATTTTTCATAGTATTCTCTGATAATTGTTTGTATTTCTAGGGGGTTGGATATGATAAGTCCAATTTGATTTGTGATTTTATCTATTTGGGTCCTCTTTCTTTCTTTCTTTCTTTTTTTTCAATAGACTGTGTAGGGGTTTATCGATTTTGTTTATCTTTTCAGAAAACCAGCTCTTAGTTTCATTTGTCTTTTCTACTGTGGTTTTTTTTTATTCTATATTGTTTATTTCTATTCTAACCTTTATTATTTCTCTTCTTCTGCTGGCCTTGGGGTTTCTTTGCTATTCTGCTTTTAGTTCCTATAGGTGTGCTGTTAGATTTTGTATTGGGGATTTTTCTTGTTTCTTGATATAGGCCTAGATTCCAATGTATTTTCCTCTTAGGACTGCCTTTGCTGCATCCCAAAGGGTTTGGACTGTCATGTTTTCATTGTCATTTGTTTCCATATATTTAAACATATTTTTCTTTAATTGCCTGGATGACCCATGCATTCCTTAGTAGGATGTTCTTTAACCTCCATGCTTTTAGAGGTTTTCCACACTTTTTCCTGTGGTTGATTTAAGTTTCATAGCATTGTGATCTGAAAATTCCTTTATACTTATTGAGGACTGTTTTGTGACCTTTTATGTATGTGATCTCTTTTGGAGATGTTTCATGTGCACTTGAGAAGAATATGTATTCTGCTGCTTTTAGATGAAAAGTTCTGAATATATCTGTCAAATCCATCTGGTCCAGTGTATCATTCAGGGCCATTGTTTCTTTATTGGTTTTCTGCCTAGATGATCTGTCCATTGCTGTAAGTAGAGTATTGAAGTTTTCTGGAATCATCACATTCTTACCAATAAGATTGCTTATGTTTGTGATTAATTGTTTGGTACATTTGGGGGTTCCAAATTGGGTTCATAAACATTTATAATTGCTAGTTCTTGATGGATAGACCCCATAATAATGATATAATCCCCTTCTTCATCTCTTGTTACCATCTTTAGTTGAAAATCTAGTTTGTCTGAGGCAAACCATGAGAGAGACTCTTGAATACTGAGAACAAACTGAGGGCTGATCAGTGTCGGGGAGAGGGGATGGGGGATGATGGGCATGGAGGAGGGTGCTTGTTAGGATGAGCACTGGGTGTTATATGGAAACCAACTTGACAATTAACTATAAAAGAAAGAAAGAAAAAATTAAAAAGAAAGAAAAAATAAAATCTATTTTGTCTGGTATAAGTATGTCTACTCCAGTTTTTTTTGACTTCCAGTAGCATGATAGATGGTTCTTCATCCCCTTACTTTCAATCTGAAGGTGTCATTATATATATATACATTTATTATATATTATTATATATTATATATATTTATCTTATTTTATATATATATATATACACACACACACACACACACACACACACACACACACATATATAATAAGAGTTGTCCAAGAATTAAATGAGAACATGCAAAATCGCCGGGTCAATCCTGTTCAAGTAGAAACACACTTACCAGGTGCGAAGGAGCGGGGTTGGTGTAGGTGGGTCCCGCCTCCACTGTGGGCCCACCTGTGGCCCACCAGGTTGTCCCCGTGGGCCCCTGGAGACATCTCTGTCACTCTGCAGCCTGAACTCTTGGAATTCAAAGTCCTTTGGTGTCAACACTGCTGTGTTTGAGGGGCAAGGGAACGTCAGGTCCCCCTACTTCTCTGCCATGTTGGACCTCTCAATAAATTTCATTTTAAATCTCATGATTATTATGGAGCACCTGGCTGGCTCAGTCTTGATCTCAACTCTTGATCTCAGGGTTGTGAGTTCCAGCCCCACATTGGGTGTGGAGCTTACTTAAAATTAAAAAAAAATTTTTTTATTGCTTTTTATTTATTTTTGAGAGACAGAGAGAGACAACTGGAGCAGGGGAGGGTCAGAGAGAGAGGGAGATACAGAATCTGAAACAGGCTCCAGGCTCTGAGCTAGCTGTCAGCACAGAGCCCGACGCGGGGCTCAAACCCACGAACCGTGAGATCTGACCTGAGCCGAAGCCTGATGCTTAACCAACTGAGCCACCCAGGCGCCCCTGATAATTTTTGATTATGAGAAAATTCACACATACACAAAGTTGGGCAGTAGGTAATACAGTAAATCACCATCATTTGCAGCTAATCTGGTTTCATCTGCACCTTTATTGACTTCCCCTAATTCTGGGGTCTTGTCCTATGACACATTTATAATGCATTTTTGTTTTTAAAAATTGTAAAAAGATGCTTATCTCCTTTGATGCCAGATTTGTGCATAAATGCATTTTTTCTTAGGAATGGGAAAGAGTTTCATGGGAATTTTGTGAAATATTTTCATTCAACAACAATTAGTGAATAAATTGCAAAGAACTTAATGACCTTGCATTCTCTGTTTTCATTTATTTTTTACTTCATATGTTTGCTTCCCTCTCTTTACTTTTCAAATTGAAATGTATGAATTTGGTGACAAATATTTTTAGATATTTCATACTCTGATGCTTTTTACAGGATATTGAATATCACATTTAAGAAAAGAAATGGATGAGGAACCTGAAAGAACTAAGCGCTGGGAAGGAGGCTATGAAAGGACATGGTGAGCAGGGCATTCTTACTCTTTTTCTCTTTTAGACATTGTTTCTCATTGTTGTTTCACAGCTTTAGGTCTCTTTCCTCCAATGACTTTTTTGAAAAAAAATTCATTCATTCATTTATTTTAAGTTAATTAATTTTGAGAGACGGTCAGGTCAAGCATGAGCATGGGAGGGGCAGAGAGAGGGGGAAACATCGAATCCCAAGCAGACTGTCAGTGCAGAGCCTGATGCTGGACTCGAACTTACTAACCCATGAGGTCATGACCTGAGCCAAAATCAAGAGTCAGACACTTAACCAGCTGAGCCACTCAGGCATCCCTCGGTGATTGGTTTTTCTAATACATTTATTAAAGTATATTTAACACATATTTTCACCATCCCAATAAGATCCTTCATGCCCCTTTGGGATTAATTCCATTCGTATCTCTAGCCCTAGGCAACTACTAATCTATCTGACTCTATGGATTCACTCTTTTAGATATTTCATGTAAATGTAATCATATAATATATTGTCATTGATGTCTGGCTTCTTTCACATAACAGCATTTTCAAAGTTCATCCTGTTATAGCAGAGATCAGTAATTCATTCCTTTTCATTGCTGAATAGCATTATATTGTATCCATGTTTTTATTCATCTGTTCACCAGTTGATGGACATTTAGATTGATTACAGTATTTGGTTTTATGAATAATGCCATTGTGAACGTCCATGTGCAAATTTCTGTGCAGACATACAGTTTCATTTCTTTTGGGTTAATAAAATTTTAGCTTTTCTTTTCAAATGAGTAATTATTGCTTATAGGGAGATTCTTAAAGAAGATGAATCAGGATCACTTAAAGCTACAATAGAAGACATTCTCTTCAAAGCAAAGAGAAAAAGGTACGTAAACTTTTTGTAAGTGTGTTATAAAAGGTAAAATTTATTCTTTTAAGTCTTTCTGTCCACCTATACCCGCTCTTCAGTATTCCATTTCAGCTGTGTCCTAGGGAAACTGACCTTTAAACTCCTAAATAGGGAGAAGGAACCAGAAACCTAGCATCTCAGCAAGGAATTGGGTCTTCAGGGACTATCCAAATGTCTGTAATTATGTGGATCCCATAAGTGAATAATGTATTTCCCTAAAAAATGCAGGTTACTTGAAAAGTTAGATCGATTTTTGGGTAATAAAGGACATTCTATTAAAATGTTTGCATAATTTTAACAGAGTATTTGAACACCATGGACAGGTTCGACTTGGAATGGTATGTTAATTTTTTAATATAATTTTTTAAATGTTTATTCATTTTTGAGAGAGAGCAAGTGGAGGAGAGGCAGAGAGAGAGAGGGAGACAGAGGATCCGAAGTGGGCTCTGCACCGATAGCAGAGATCCTGGTATAGGACTCAAACTCATGAACTGTGAGATCATGACCTGAGCCGAAGTCGAATGCTTAACCGACTGAGCCACCCAGGCGCCCTTAATATTTTTTTTCTTTACGAGGACAGAACTAGTTGGGTTACAGAAACATTTTGTCTCGATGGAATAAATCGTAAGAAGACAACAGACCTTTTAAAAGAATATATTAAAAATATACCTGTAGAGGGGCCCCTTGGTGCCTCATTCCGTTGAGTGTCTGATACTTGACCTCAGGTCAAGTCATAATCTCATGGGTTCGTGAGTTTGAGCCCCTTCTCGGGCTCCACCCAGGCGAGGAGCTTGCTTAACATTCTCCCTCTCCCCCTGCCCCTCTCCCCAGCTCGCGTGCACGCTCTCCTGCCCTTAAATGAAAAGTGTGTGTGTGTGTGTGTGTGTGTGTGTGTGTGTGCGCGCGATAGGTAAATACTAAGTGATAGTTTTATTTCTTGGTCAAAAATGTTTTTGAAAATTGTCTTTATTTGTGTTTTTTTGGAAGATGCGTCATCTTTACGTGGTAGTAGATGGATCAAGAACAATGGAAGATCAAGATTTAAAGCCAAACAGATTGACTTGTACTTTAAAGGTACAGTAAAATCATTCTTACTAAGACTAAATGTGGGAAAGGACACTGAATTCTAAAATAAATTTTTTTGTTATAATAGCTTTATTAAGATATAATTCACACACCAAAAAATTAACTTATTTAAACTGTTAAAGTTTTTTTGTATATTTACAGAGTTGTTCAACTTTATTACCAACTTATCAATTATCAATTTTACCAATTATCAATTACCAATTATCAATTTTAGAGCATTTTTATCATAAAAAACGCTGTACCATTTAACAGTTGCCCCCTTTTGTCCCCAAACCCATCTCATGCCTAGGCAACCACTACTGTATTTCTGTCTCTATAGATTTTCTTATTTGGAACATTTCACAGAGATGGAAACATACAACATGTCATCTTTTGTGACTGGTTTTTTCACTTAGTATAATATTTTCAAGATTCATCTATGTTGTAGCCTTTATCAGCACTTCATATCTTTATTATTGCCAAACAATATTTCATTGTATACAGCACTGGGTTGTTCCCAGTTTTGGGGGCCTTTATGAATAATGTTGCTGTGAACATTCATGAACACATTTTTTGTGGATCATGTTTTATTTTCTAACGCTTGATTTTAGCCTGGGTATTTCGTGTTTCATGCACTTTTCCCTGGCCTAAGGGAATAGCAGCTGGAATAGAGCGGTTCCACTAAAGGAGGGAAGCTCAGCTTGGTGGCGTGCAGGCTGTGTTGGGTTTCTGGGGACCCATTTTCTCTTCTGTGGTTATACTGTCCTGTATCTTGTTTACTGTAACTGATGGGCAAGGGAGGAAGGACGTAATGCATTTCTATGAGGAGATATTCCCAGACTTTGAGCTCTTTCCTTCAACTGAGTATGAAGTTTGGATTGTTCTCTTCTGACGAGGAAAGTCTGTTCATGATTTCTTTCCCTACGCATTCATAATTTCTGGCAGAAGAGAGGAAAGATAAGAATATTCTCTTTCTTTTTACTTTTTTCCAAAAGCAAGCGTATTGGTGAAATTTCTCAGGACACTTTTGAGTCATGAGTAGGGGAGGGTGAGGGAGAGGCCAAGACACACTGCTGGACACCATTCTGCTTCGGAATCCTCGGCTCCGTTTTTTGTCCACAAGTTCTTAAAATTTACTAGATTAGATTTGTCCTTTACCTCTTCTTTGGTGAGTTTGTGTGCACTTATTGCAATATTGATCAACTCTCCACAATTTAATATCCACAGGCTTCTCTCTTTAACATACTCCAGTTGGAATGTTGTCTTCACAACTATATTTTCAAAGTCCACCATAACCTCCAGGATGTGAAATTCAGTGCCTTTTTATCTTTAGCAATAACTGAAATAGCTGACCACTTCTCCCTCTTTTGTTTTTTGGTTTTTGGTTTTTGGTTTGTGTGTGTGTTTTAAGTAAACTCTACCCCTGATGTGGGGCTCGAACCACGAGATCAAGAGTTGCATGGTTGTAAGGACTGAACTAGCGAGGTGCCCTACATATCCTTCTTTTGACTTTGGTTACATAGAGTCTATTTATTTGCTTCGTGGGATTCTCTCCAACTTTCGAGTGCTGGAGGGCCCCAGGACTTGGTCATAGTTCTTCTCTTTTTCTTTCTTTCTTCTTCCCTTGAGTAAATGTCATACATCGCCATGAAGAAATTTTTTTTTAAGAATGTATTTTTCTTTTAGTTATTATAAACTATAGCTAAGTAGAAGGGCTACCACATCATTTTGGAAAATGATACAACAAAATGGCTAATTATTTATGTTCTTAATTTCTGTCCTCCTGTCCTAATGAGCATCTTGCTTTGTCAGTCAGTTATTCCTTTTTCTTACCGAGTTTTCATTCTCTCTGGACTTCATTCAATTCAGTCCCCTCAGCTTGTGAACATATTCAGATTATTCTCAACTTGTCAGAACCTGTCCTTGCTTCTGCTACTCATCTCCTGTGTTTGGCTTCGTTGGATCTTTCCATGTTTGCATTGTTTCTGTCTCACCACCTCCCATTTTAAATTCAGACTTATTTAGTGTTGTGATTTTTATTTAATATTTTAAAATTTATTCTTATTCATTTAATATTTTTACTAAGTAGTTTTTGAAAATCTATATGCCTAAAACTCATGAAGTGATACTTGATAAAAAGGTCTCACAAAACATGTACTCATGGTTATTATTTTGCTCTTATATCGTGTTTTTGTTTTCTTTTAACAGTTGTTGGAATACTTTGTAGAAGAATATTTTGATCAAAATCCTATTAGTCAGGTATGTAGATAGTGATAGAATTCAGAATTTGGTTCCTGATGTGCCAATTATAATTTATTTTTAGAACATCCTTCTGTGGGTTATTAGGTGATCCAGGTTGTGCACCAGTTTCTGGTGCACTTATCAATGAAAAGCAAGGTAACTGTAGAAGTTAAATTATGTACAGTGAAATCATAGCTAAATTGATGTCAAAATCATCATGAGAAAAAATTTCTCTTATGTTAATTATTCCTTTTGAAATTACTAATTTAGGTTATGTATATTCTTGTCAAGAAGAAGTAAATTGTTAAATTAATGATCATTTTTGTTTTTATTTTCAGATTGGACTAATTGTAACAAAGAGTAAAAGAGCTGAAAAGCTGACCGAACTCTCAGGTATGCATAAAGTTACCTTTACACGACTCAAGGACTTGGCTCTATTTACTCAACCTTGTTTGTGATCTGTTTATAAGGTTGCCTAATAAGTAAAATGAAGACTTCTTCTATACTCCCATTGTGAAACACTTAATAAACCCTTCATTAAATCCTCCATTAAACTCTAGGTATTTAAAATGAACTATTTTAAATTGAGTCCTGTGCAGTAATGAATACTACTGTAGTGAATGTAAATGTTTAAGATTCATACATTCTTATCCCAAAAGAATTAAAATGAAATTATTGTAACCATTCTAAAAACCAATTAGTCTTAAAATTAACTTTCTAAAAGTTAAACCTCTGTAGAGCCAAGAGTTTAAAAATTAAATTGTAGGTGTTGCTAATAATTCAGTTTTTCTGCTTATATGATCTGCCTAACTGAATTTTATTCTCTTAAAAGATGGTTCAGGAGGGGTTCCTGGGTGGCTCAGTTGGTTGAGCAGCCAACTTTGGCTCAGGTCATGATCTCATGGTTCGTGAATTTAAGCTCCACATCGGGCTCTGTGCTGACAGCTTAGTGCCTAGAGCCTGCTTCAAATTCTGTGTCTCTCTCTCTCTCTCTCAGAAATGAATAAACATTAAAAAAAATTTTTTTATTAAAAAAAATCCTCTGGATATTGTGATAGGCCTCTTGAGGACACCCTTTGTCTCTCTGATTAGAATCACTGCTATAAACCACACTGACAGTAATGTGGTAGGCTTTTTTCCTATACTCACAGTACAGTAGGAGATGAACAAAATATTTGGTATGATATGGTAGAAAGAGAAGTGGACAGAGAGGCAGGAAATGTAGGTTTAAGTTCTGGTCATGCCACTGGGTCGGTGTTTGTCTTGAGGCCAATTATTTAACTTGTTAGATTTGTTTCTCACTTATGAAATGAGGAATTTGGACCTAGTGAGGTACTTTCCATTTCCTTTTTTTTTTTTTAACGTGTATGTATTTTGAGAGGGAGAGAGAGAGAGTGCTAGTCAGGGAGAGGGCAGAGAGAGAGGGAGAGAGAATCCAAAGCAGGCTCCACGCTTAGCATGGAGCCTGACACGGGGCTCAATACCTGGACCTTGAGATCATGACCTGAGCCAAAATCAAGGCTTGGATGCTTAACCGACTGAGCCAACCAGGCGCCACTATTTCTTTTTTTTCTTTTCTTTTTTTTAATTTTTATTACTTATTTTTGAGAGAGAAAGAGTGCATATGTGTGCGTGCAAGCCGGAGAGGGGTAGAGGTAAAGGGAGACGGAGAATTCCAAGCAAGCTCAACACTGACAGCACAGAGGCTACCTCGGGACTTGAACTCAGTAACTGAGAGATCATGACCTGAGCCAATATCTAGAGTTGGATGCTTAACTGACTACACTGCCTAGGCGCCCTGGCACTTTTCATTTTTTAAATTTTATGATTCTAAGAATAAGTACCTGAAATGTATATTAAACAATGACCAATGCTTGGTATTTTAAAACTTATTTAGGTAAATAAGAACACCAAGAAGCTCCAAATAGATGAATGGACGAGGAAGACAGATAATTCACACCAGAATAAAAAGAAAAACTCAATAGCTCTGTTATGATCTCATGGTTTGTGAGACTGAGCCCCACGTCAGGCTGTGTACTGGCAGCATGGAGCCTGCTTGGGATTGTTGGGATCGTCTCTCTCTCTCAAAATAAATAAACTTTATGAAAAATTTTAGCCAAATAAGTGATCAAAAAACAAAACCACTCAGCAACATTGTATTGTTTTATGTATTTTAAATGAGGAAAATGAAGTTTGAAAAGCCGTACATCTTGTTGAACCATGGAGAAACTGGTACTTACAGTGCTGATGAGCTCATTAATTTGTTTAAAATTTTTGGGAAAAACCATTAAAATGGTTGTTCCTTGAAATTTATACTTAGGAAACATTATGAAAGAAGTAAGAGCCTCTTCTACAGATATACTAGTGACAAATTGGGAAGAGATGTTCAACAGTATGGAGGTAGTTTGATGAATTATATGATAAAATCAATTTAATAATGTTTAGATTATCATTAAAGTGATGACAGTGTTGAAATAGGAGAAAATGTCTAACTGTATTTCATTGAATCTCAGATTCCATCTTTTTTTTGTATATGTGCTGCTGAAGCGAGCACTCATCTTTTTTTTTTTCTTTAACATTTATTTATTTTTGAGAGAGAGAGAGCACGTGTGCATAAGCAGGGGAGGGGCAGAGAGAGAAGGAGACACAGAATTCAAAGCAGCTCCGGACTCTGAACTGTCAGCACAGAGCCTGACTCAGGGTCAAATCCACAAGCCGTGAGACCACGACCTGAGATGCTTAACCGACTGAGCCATCCAGGCGCCCCAAATTCCATCATTTGTAAGATGGCTTTCTTTTATGAGCCATCAAGTTTAACTCTAGGAGTTAAACTTTTACACAGTGTCCGATGATAAATGTAAATTGTTCATACCAAAAACAGAAAAAAATAATTTTTTGCACCAGCTTCTTGATAATTGGACATGTCTGGTTGCTCTTCTAAAGAACTTGGCAATTTCTCTTCACTTGATATGTATTGGCTTGGTGTGAAATAGACAATCTTTTCAGCTGTCACTTCAGTAACAGAAGATGTCACAGCTATGTTTATTTGTGGAGATCTTCCTTTCTTAGGTCGTATAAAACTCCTTTTTTATCCCCTGAATAAAAAAATAGTGAATTACATTCTTCTATCAATGAAGTTTTGCTTCACTAATAATAAATAAATAATTTTATACCTCACTGCTCTGTTCCTTGCCTTTCTACATAAAAATGTAACTTTGCATTAATAACTTTTTTTAGAAACACTTTGTTATGTTATGTTATGTTATGTTATGTTAGAGAGAGAGTGCACAGGCAGGGGAGAGCGGCAGAGAGCGAAAGAATCTTAAGAGGCTCCATGCTCAGTGCAAAGTTTGATGTGGGGCTCAATCCCACATTCATGACCTGAGCCAAAATCAAGAGTTGGGTACTCAACAGACTGAGCCTTTCGGGCCCCCAAGAGACACTTTAAATGGCAGTTAGACTGACCATGAATAGCAGCAACAGTACATAATAGAGTTGCTACAACACATCAGTAGCCATTCCTACGTTCACATGTAACCAGGCAGTGATGCTGGTGTCACAGATGCTGCCTGGCTGCCAGTGGTTGTAAGACACAGTGTGATTTCAGAGACGTTAAATTGTAAAAATGTAGGAGTCTTGAAAATGATGAAATAGGGAAAGACTGAAAGTAAAAAGTTGTGCCCTTTAATAATATTTAACATACGCGCTAATAGGGCGCCCAATTGGCTCAGTTGGTTAAGCATCTGACCCTTGATCTCAGCTCAGGTCTTGATCTCAGGGTTGTGAGTTCAGGCCAGGTGTTGAGCTCCATGTTGGGCATGGAGCCTACTTAAATTTTTAAAAAATCTAATAGAAAGATTATTTTTATTCTGTTTTTTAGTATGAAGTAAGAGTTTATGTAACAAACATTTCTGATAAAAGTGCTACTTGCTATAAAAATGTAAATTGGGGAGATTCTGTTCTTCAACAACATGGATAAGTAAATTTAGGGAAAAACACCAGTTTCTATAATGTATAATAAAATTTTGTTATAAGTAGATTATTACATTTTCTATTTTAGGAAACCCAAGGAAACACATCACATCTTTGAAGAAAGCTGTAGACATGACCTGCCATGGAGAACCCTCTCTCTATAACTCATTAAGCATGGCTATGCAAACTCTAAAGTTAGTATTTTATACTTTTTTATTTATAATTCATTTTAAGTTTTTGAATGAATTGAGATGATAATGTATTAATATGTGTGTCCATAAACTGAGCTGTAGTGAAACTGTTATTAAGAGAAATATGTAATGTCATTTATGATGTTTAGTGTGGTATTGGTTTGTAAATTTTTATTTCACATTTTAGCTGGCAAGAAAGACTCTTAAAGATTTTAGAAACACAAAACTGTAGCAGTATTAGTACAAAGAAAATGTGCTTGATGAAAAAAAAATTTTTTGAAAATTGATTATATATGGAATTTAATGTGGTATAATAATTGTGAGTTTGTTGTACATTTATTGACTTTTCTTAACTTATCTTGTTAATTATTTTGCAAAAGTATAGCACAGTTTTCCAGCAAGTTCAAGTATGTGGAATGTAGATTAGACTCTAATGAAAATATTCTGGGTTAGTTCATATATTTTATCCCTGGGTTGTCTGTCCTGGTTTTTATACCTTTATGTAATAGATATTTTTCTAGTTTTGAAGTAGGTGAGGAGGTAACACTCATATTAAAGGCAGGCATAATAGCAGCATCACAAGTGAAATTCTGAGAGCCCAAAAATGAAAGCTATAAATAACGATAGAATTGCCACCAAAAAGCACAAAATCTGTTTAGTATAGGGGAAAACAGCTTATCACATCTTAAAGTCCCCTAAATTATCATATAATTAAGTGATACACAAAAATGAATGTTTATGAATAGTATGAATCTGAATCAAACATGAGGCTAAATTACAGCCTTTAAAGAAGTATGTTGGGCGCCTGGGTAGTTCAGTTGGCTAAGTATCTGACTCATGATTTTGGTTCAGATTGGAAGATCGAGCCCCACTTCAGGTTCTTCGCTGGGTTCTGTGCTGGGCCTGGAGCCTGCTTAAGATTCTCTCTCTCTCTGTCTCTCTCGCTCTTTCTCTTTCTTCTTCAACCCCTCCTCTGCTTGGTTGTGCACTCTCTCTCCAAAAAAATAAATAAATAAATAAAATTTAAAAATAAAGAAAAAGTTACTATTGTCAAGACACACCTTAAAGTCGATCCATGTGGTATTTTCATACTTTCCAATGTACATTTAAAACTCTGTATGAAATGAGTCTACTGGTTTGTAAGCTTCATGATGTCAGGAACCTTATAGAGTCTTGCTTATGACTCTATCCCAGAACCTAAAAAGAGAATTCAGTAAATATTTATGGAATGAATAAATGAATCGATTTTTTGTGTAGCTAATTTTAGAAAAATTGACATTAACGTACTTAGAGTATACTCACAATTCACTCCTTTGCAGTGTTAAATGGGATATTCTATAGTCTAAATAAATCAACCACGTGTACTATTTTTTCTAGGTAAAGCAATTCATTAATCTATCCCTAATTGGAATATATCTTACCTCTCTGTAGACACATGCCTGGACACACAAGCAGAGAAGTGCTGATCATCTTTAGCAGCCTCACAACCTGTGACCCATCTAACATCTATGATCTAATCAAGGTAGAGCCCGTCATCCTTTGTGCCCAAAGCCAGTGTTGCAACTCTAAAGAGAACTTTGTAGTGAATTTATTACTAGTTTTCAGAAACTTGTTTTTACATATTAATTTTTGCATGTTTTTTTTTCTTCCCCCAAACTTTCCACTTACATGGATTTTGTGAAGACCCTAAAGGCAGCTAAAATTAGAGTGTCTGTTATCGGACTGTCTGCAGAGGTTCGGGTTTGCACTGTACTTGCTCGTGAAACTGGTGGTATGTATCTCGAATCTTCAGTATTTATTCATAATTCTTATGTAAGAAATGACAGTTGATTAATTAAATTAGGGTGTTTGCAGGGCATGTGGGTGGCTCCATCGGTTGGGTGTCTAACTCTTGATCTCAGCTCAGGGCATGATCTCACAGTTGGGGAGATCGAGCCCCGAGTGGGGCTCTGCACTGATTGCACGGAGCTGGCTTGGGATTCTCTCCTGCTCTCTCTGCCTTCCCCTGCTTGGTCCCTCACTCTCCCTCTCTCACAATAAATAAATAAACAGGGGGAAAACTTGTACATCAGGATATTTTCAAGCTACTAGATTTAAATCACTTCATGTCCTGAAGTCTATAATATATATACTTCTCTTAGTTGTATTATTGATTCTGTAAGATATCATCTCAAAATGCAAGGACTCTTAAGTAGTTATGTCAGAATTTAGAGGAAACATTATAACTCAAAATGCTAGAAATTTCACTAATGTACAATACTTACAACTTTTAAGTATAATCTTATAACCTTATAATTTGGCTTTAATTACATTGTAATTATAGTTATTCCTAGAGAAGTCAGTTTAGAGATGTCATTTAAATGAGTTTTTAAAAAATGATGATTTAACTTAAATACTTATTTTTCAGATGGTGTAACTTATAGAATTACATAAAAAGTACAACTGATACTCATGTCTTGATTTTGTCATGATTTTTTCTTTTACTCTTCGTCTTACTAGGCACATACCATGTTATCTTAGATGAAAGCCATTACAAAGAGTTGCTGACACATCATGTCAGCCCTCCGCCCGCTAGCTCAGGTTCTGAATGCTCGCTTATTCGTATGGGTAAGTGTAGTTTATGTTGTAAAATTGATATTTAAAAGTGACTGGGGTCAAATTAGACTTGCTGTTTTTATTTGTACAGTTCATTTTAATATTTAAGAATTTATTTCTTTTAACTTAAATGTTTTATAATTAGAGAGAATTATCCTGTTGAAGCAATCTTGGAAAATACAGAGAAGTTAAAAGAAAGCTAAAACTGCGGCGCCTGGTAGCTCAGTCGGTGAAGCCTCCAACTTTGGCTCAGGTCATGATCTCATGGTTCATGAGTTTGAGCCCCACATCAGGCTCTGTGCTGACAGCTCAGAGCCTGGAGTCTGCTTCGGATTCTGTGTCTCCATCTCTCTCTGTCCCTCCCTTGCTACTCTGTCTCTCCGTCTCACTCTCTCTCTGTGTCTTAAAAATGAATAATAAAACATTAAAAAATATTCGTCGTCCTATCACAACAGCCATTACTGACTTTGTTTTCTTTTTAAGTCTAGAAAGGCACAAAGACACTGCATTTATAGAAGATTTTTGTTGTATTAGAAATTTAAAAGATAAGGTACAAAAATCTTTGTACTGTTTGGTCAAACCTGTGTAATACCAACTGCAAAGACAGAAGGTTGCAGGGCAATACATCACATTCCTTAACAGGGATTTGGGGTAGTTGCACCGGGCTGCTTTAGCTGGCAGAGTATGTAAGTCTTGATCTCAGGCTTATAAGTTTGAGTCCCACTGTGAGTATAGAAGTTACTTAAAATCTTTAAAAATAAATAAAGAATTTTTTAAAAGAGTTTTTCAAGAAAAGAATGATGAGTTTTGCATCATCTAAAATAATTTTTCTTTTTTTTGTATTTTCCAAAAATTTTATAATGAACATTTATTATGTTTATAATGGAAAAAGGCATAAACTTTTTAAGTATGAAAAAGAATCTCTTTATACATTTTTTTAAAAGTTTACTTATTTTGAGAGAGAGAGAGAGAACGAGATGGGGTGAAGGAGAGAAGAGAGGAAGAGACAGACTCCCGAGCAGGCTCTGCACCATCAGCATGGAGCCCAATGTGGGGCTCAAACTCAGGAGCTGGTGAGATCATGATCTGAGCCAAAATCAAGAGTTGTTTAACGGACTGAGCCGCCCATCCTCTCGCTCCCTCTCTCAAAAATAAACATTAAAGATAAATAAATAAACATTAGAAATTCAAATGCTTATTTATTATTTATTTTGAGTGAGAGAGAGCACGAGTGAGCGCTCGCATATGCCACTGGGGGAGGGGCTGGGAGAGAATCCCAAGCAGGCTCAGTGCCGTCACCGCACAGCCCAAAGGGCTCTCTCCCAGAAACCGTGAGAGCATGACCTGAGCAGACATCCAGAGTCAGGGGCCTAACTGACTGACCACCCAGGTGCCCTGTGTTTGTTCGTTTGTTTAATATTTACTTTGTAACTATTAGTGAGATGGAGTACTTCTTCTAGTCCATTGATAGTGCTGGCCGACTTCTGTTTCCTCATCTGTAAAGTGATGTAAGTGTCTGTCTCCTGGGGTGTAGCAACAGTTGACTTACTACGCATGAGGCATACAAAATAGTACTCGACATAAACACTCAATACATTTTAAATGTTATGGTGGCTCAGTTTTTTATTTACTGATAAATTGGTACATTTTTTTAGCCCATTTTAAAGTTATTTAAACTTATAATAATTTATTCTTCAAATTGATTTGTTAGAACCATTTGGGAATATCAGCCCATTTTTATCACCTGGCACAAATATTTTTTCATTTGGCCATTTAACTTTACCTTTACTTCTTTTGATATGTAGATGGACTTAACATTGATATGTAGTGAAATATATATATATTTTATGGTTTCTACTTCTCTTGGACTTGTTTTCAGAATTTAAAGATATGTATAGAGGGACTCCTGAGTGCCTCAGTCTGTTAGCATCGAGCTCTTGATTTCAGCTCAGATCATGATCTTACAGTTTTATGACATTAAGCCCCATATCCGGTTCTGCACTGACAGTGTGGAGCCTGCTTGGGATTTGCTCTCTCCCTCTCTCTGCCTCTCTCTTGCTCTTGCTCACTCATTCTCTTTTTCTCTCTCAAAGCAATTCATAAACATTAAAAAAAGAAAGAAGAAGTTCTTTTAAAATAATATGTATGGAAAGCAAACTACATGGGTTTGGGCATTCCAAAATTTTAAACCTAGAAGTATATTCTTAATATAAAATGAAAGTGGACAGCTATGTAATAGACTCCCCATTATGCCAAAAGTATTTAAAAATTTCAAACATTTTCTTTTTTGTTGTTTTTTTGTTTTTTTTTTTTTGTTTTGTTTTTTTTTTGAGAGACATAGAGAGACAGCGTGAACAGGGGAGGGTCAGAGAGAGGGGGAGATACAGAATCTGAAGCAGGCTCCAGGCTCTGAGCTAGCTGTCAGCACAGAGCCCGATGTGGGGCTCGAACCCACAAACTGTGAGATCATGACCTGAGCTGAAGCCGGTCGCTTAACCAACTGAGCCATCCAGGCGCCCCCAAACATTTTCTTTTTAAAAAGCAGCATGTGTTGTCATTAAATTAAAATTTTTAGACTTTAGAATCTGCAGCTATATGTATGGACACCTCTTTCCCCCATTTTCTCCACTTTTATTTTTTTTTTATGGCTTGGTATTACTGTACATACTATAATAAAGCATTCTAAAAGGCAGGAGAGAGGGGCTCCTGAATGGCTCAGTTGGTTAAGCATCCAACTTCGGCTCAGGTCATGATCTCATAGGGAGTTTGAGTTTGGGTTTGAGCCCCGTGTCAGGCTCTATGCTGACAGCTCAGATTCTTTATCTGTCTCTTCTCTGCTCACACTCTGTCTTTCTCTGCCTCACTCTCAAAAGTAAAGATTTTTTAAAAAAAATTGTTTTAAATAAAAAATAAAAGGCAGGAGAGAGAACTTTTGTACAACTTTGTGGGGTTTCTGGTAGGAATATTGTTAGCTTCCTAGTCCTAGAATTTTGGTTCGTGCTTGGAAAAAGAAATTCATATATGTTCTTCTTTGAAGGATTTCCTCAGCATACCATTGCTTCCCTGTCTGATCAAGACGCAAAACCGTCTTTCAGCATGGCGTAAGTAAAAACTTTGAAACTGTCAGTGATAATATTTTTACATTTTTAATTCCTTCCTGTAAGTTATGAGTTAAAGAAAAAACTAAAGTTATATGGGCTTGCAGTGTAATGGCTTTTGTAAAAGGTTACCTTCTATATAGCTCTGACAAGGAGAAAGGACTATCTCTGTTTACGCCTGTGGAGTAATCTTCAGGATATATTATTAGGAAAAACAGCAAGATAGAGAAAAGTACTTAGTATGCTGCCAGTCCTCTGAGAAGAAGGTGGTGATTTGATTAGATATACATACTTGTTCATATTAATGACAAAAAGAGTAATGGAAATAAAAAGTAAAAGCTAAAAAAATGTTTACCTGGGCAGTGTGTGAAGAAAGGCAAAGGGATGGCTCCTAGACTTTTCTAAACATACCTTGTTTTAAACTGTAGAGCCTTATATTTTACATAATTGTGAAGCAAAGTTAAATTAAAGAAACTAATCCTTAAAAATCACAAGTAAGACTTGTGTCTCCAGCTATAAAGGAACCATAGGGACTGACCTTACTTTCCTCCCTCCTGCCAGACAAAACATACAATACAACGGTATTCAGACAGGGACAACAGGCAGTGCAGGGAAATGATCCCTGAAAGAAGGAAACAAGTGAGGCGAGCCCTGTGAGTGCAGTTGACTGCCTAGAGGGCGTATCTAGGCTGCAGTGCAGGATGGGAAAGCCACAGAGTCCCTGAAGGTCTTGATCAGTTGAAGAAACCGAGTTCAGAGTTTGGGGAGGATGCAATGGCAATGATTTTCCAGGCACAGTACTAGAAAGAAAAAGGCTGGACAGAGAACTCTCGGGATCGCAGGGACTTCCCTGGAGTTACCAGCTGACTTATGAGGACTGCTATTAGAGGCCCAGGAAAGAACCCTTGAAGAGGTTCTTTCAGTGGCAGCATAGTCCCTGGAGCTCCCAGGGGGTGGGGAATGGTTCATGTTCCCACCAATCAGTGTGGAGAAACCTCTTAACAGTGGGCATTGACTAGTGTCCACAGTAATGGAACCAAATTAACCCCAGACTAACAGCTATTAAGGACACCTAATGAGCTAAAAAGCAAGTTTTGAACAGAACAAGCTATTTCCAAGTTACTTCCAAGTATATTCTAGAATAGTCTATACTTTATTTCCAAGTATATCCTAGAAAAAGCCCCAGTATATTTAAGGGAATACCAGAAAAATCCAGCACCTAAAACAAAGCAAAATTCATAATGTCTGGTAGCCAGTCAAAAATAACCAGGCATGCAACAAAGTATAAAAATGTCACCCATAACAAGGAGAAAATCATTGAACAGAAACATCCAGAAACAGCACAGCTGATGGAGTTAGTAGATAAGGTATTAAAACAGCTGTTATGAAAAAGACCCAAATCAAAGTTTTAGACACAAATGTCTGAGATGAAAAATATCCTACATGGGATTAACAATAGATGAGTCCCTGAAGAAGAAAAGATGAGTGAATTCAAATACATTAATGCATATCAGGGCTCCTGGCTGACTCAGTCAGTAGAGCATACGGCTCTTTATCTCACATTCATGAGTTTGAGCCCCATGTTGGGTGTAGAGATTACTTAAAAAAAAAAAAAACAAAAACCCAGAAAATAAAGACACTAATGTACATTATTCAAAACAGAAATGCAGGAACGCCTGGATGACTCAGTTGGTTAAGCATCCAACTTCAGCTCAGGTCACGAACTCAGGTTTTGTGCGTTAGAGCCCTGTGTCAGCACAGAGCCTGGAGCCTGCTTCAGATTCTGTTCTCCCTCTCTTTCTGCCCCTCCCCGCTTGCACTCTGTCTCTGTTTACAAAAATAAAGATTAAAAAAAAAAATACAGAGAGAAAAAAGGTAAAGAATGAACCTCACATAAGTAAGCTATGAAGCTTCAAGATTTTAAAATCAAGGTAGGATACTTTCTTTTGCCGTAACCGTTCAGATCTTTATATATCGTTGTAAAAGTAATGTTTCCTTCCATAGGCACTTGGATAGCAACTCTGAGCCAGGACTTACATTAGGAGGGTATTTCTGCCCACAGTGTCGAGCAAAGTACTGTGAACTTCCAGTTGAATGTAAAATCTGTGGTAAGAAATAAACTGTTCTTTATCAGTAAATTAATCTTGAATAACTTCTCACGTATATTGCTATTGAAGTAAATGTTAATATTAAGCTCTGCCTATGTTTCTGGATTTAATCTGTCAGAAGAGTGTATTTTTTTTATTGAGTGCCCAGTACTTCCTTTCTAAGAATAAACCTGGCGTTCTAGAAGAGTTTTCTGATTCTCTTTCTGAAATGGGTATGTTCTTTAAAGGCACTGCAGTAGATCTAGTAGACATTTTTGCAGCTCTTATTTTCATGAGATAAATATATATAAGGAGAATGAGGAATTCAAGTAATAGAATTGCAGAATTTTATCTCATTTATATGTAGGCAAATTGGCAAGAGAGTTCACACAATTAGTGACACAAGTAAAACTCCATCCTGGAATCTTCTTTTTAAGAGACATGTAAATTAAGAAATGAATACCAACAGTCCTAAAAAAAATACCTTGAAAATATTTAACCTGTCATTTTACATTTGAGCCATTGTCTTAGTAACATTTGTGCTATTAAGTATGAGTCTCTTGTTTTATTTGTTAGGTCTTACTTTGGTGTCTGCTCCCCATTTGGCACGATCTTATCATCATTTATTTCCTTTGGATGCTTTTCAAGAGATTCCTCTAGAAGAACATAATGGAGAAAGGTATAGGAGTTTTGGTTATTTTATATCTATTGTACATGGTAGAGTAATGTTTGAATGCATTGTTAATGTAAATAAAAAGATAGTCATATTAATTTGGGCAAGATGGCTTCTGATGAAGAGAATGAGATGGTAGAATGCCTTGGTTATGACTGAAATGACTCATTAGAGAGATATGGATTTCCCTAAGCCCACCTATGTGTAGTAAGTGGAGTCGTATACTGATGTATCAGCTCTCCAAAAGAACAAAAAAGCCCTGATTTGTAGCCTTAGCCAATTTCTGTGGTGTAAAACCAGGGATTTATCCAGTAGGCCTAATAGTATGGCCTAACGTCCCTCAACTATTTCTCTCCTAAAGAACATTTTCTACTCTTGAAGGACAGAACTTTGTGGATTGAAAGGGACTGTCAAGTGCCTGACATAGTCAGGAAATATAAACCCACACTAAAGTTGAGTGTTGTGAAATTTTAGAATACACAGCAAAATCCTAATCGTAATCATTTCTGGAGAGGGACAATTAGGTCACATAATCTAGAAATAAAATTATTTTGCTTCTCAGCACTACTGGATGCTACAGGGAGCAATTTCCTTCAAAATTTGGAGTGAAAATTATTAACAATCTAAATTATATACCTGGCAAAGCTCTCAGTTAAATGTAGGTAGAATAAAGACAATTTCAGACTTGTGAGACCTCAAAAAGAGACTTTGTGGGGAAGCCGTGGAAGAGATGATTTCAAAGGAACTGAGAAAGAGAATGACTGGAAGAGAATAGAAATATTTATCTAAAGAAAGCCCTAGGATGCTGATAAGGGGAGATTATAGAATGACACTTGTGTGTCAGATATGGAGAATAAATAATCCAGTTTGGAGAAGGTCCGAATGCTCCAGCCAGGAGAGGCGTCACCTGGAGGACAAATTCTTGATGTCAGTGAACATAGAGAAGACTTTGAGACTTCTCCGAGGAAGGTTGAGGCTGAGTTATTACATAACTCGCGTCATTACATACCATGTAATTATATGGTAATTACGTAGAAAACAGCGTTTTTTATATAATTACTATATTGTGACTCACAATATAGTAATTAACTCCACCAAAAAAATTTGTTTGCTTATTTATTTATTTTGAGAGAGGTTGGAGGAGAGAATCAGCTGTCAGCAGAGTCCCTTGCAGGGTTCTATCTCACAAACCATGAGGTCACGACCTGAGGCAAAATCAAGAGTCCTGTGCTTAACCAGCTGAGTCACCCTGATGCCCCTAGTAAGAAATATTTTGAAGAGAGGAAGAGTTTTATTACATGGCTCAGGTGAATATGCTTATAGTCATAATAAACCAAACATTTAATAATGTTCTATTCAAAGTTATTTCCTTATGTAGAAAGAATCAAGAATTAGTTTTGTGTACATGCTGTGGGTTCAAGAAAGTTGAAAGAGAATTAAATTACCATCTTCCATAGTAGGAAGTTTATAGCCAATGCCAGAAAAAAACCAAGAGATTTCCCTGTGAGCGTGGGTAACTATCAAATGGTTAAAAGTTTTGAAAGTGAGGAACTGGAAATGAAGTGGGGGTGCGCGGGGAGAGGGCCTCTATTTTTTTTTTTTTTTAGTAAGCTTTGGAAACTTAAAAAAATTTTTTTTTCTTTTAAGTTCATTTATTTATTTTGAGAGTGAGAGAGCCAGGGAGGGGTAGAGAGAGAGCCAGAGAGAGAGAATCCCAAGCTGTCACCACAGAGCCCAACACTGGGCTCAAAACTCATGAACCACGAGATTACGACCTGAGCCAAAGTCAGATGCTTAACTGATGGAACCACCCAGGTGCCACAAACTTTTTTGTTTGTTTGTTTGCTTATTTATTTTGAGAGAGAGGTGCAGAGAGAGAGAGGTAGAGAGAGAATCTTAACAGGCTCCACGCTTTCAGCACAGAGCCAAATGTGGGGCTCAAATGCACAAACCCAGAGATCATGAGTCTAAATCAAGGTCAGATGCTTGCGCCACCAGGTGCCTCCATTTTGGGAACTTGTAACTCTTTAAACCATTCCTTGAAAATTATGCCTTTAGGCATCTACAAGAAATTAATTTCTCTTCCATCCATATAGAATTGTACCAGCTATGTGCTATCTTTGGAAGAGTTGCAAAATAGTCATTCAGAGTATTTTCTGCAGGGCTTAATTCCCTGGTGGAATCCCAATAGGGAACATGTGTTCATTCATATTTAACCTTGATAAAAATAAATTTAAATTTTTAATGACTTTATATTTTAGCCAAAACAATTTTTTTAATTAAAGTAATTTGACATATAATATCCTATTATTTTCAGGTGCACTTCATAGGGTTTGATTTTTTTCCCAGTTTTTTTTAATAATTCATTGTCAAGTTAGCTAACATACAGTACATACAGTGTGGTCTTGACTTAAGGAGTGGCTTCCCATGATTCATCACTTACATACAGCACCCAGTGCTCATCCTACGAGATCGCCTCCACACTGCCCATTTTCCACGCCCCAACCCTCCCTTCTTCCCTCAGTTTGTTTTCTATACTTAAAAGTCTCTTGGGGGGGCGCCTGAGTGGCTCAGTCGGTTAAGCCTCCGGCTTCAGCTCAGGTCAGATCTCACGTTCGTGGGTTCGAGCCCCGCATCCGGCTCTGTGCAGACAGCTAGCTCAGAGCCTGGAGCCTGCTTTCGGTTCTGTGTCTCCTCTCTCTGCCCTTCCCCCTCTCATGCTCTGTCTCTCTCTGTATCAAAAATAAATAAAACATTAAAAAAAAAAGTCTCTTGGGGCCCCTAGGTGGGCTCAGTTTGTTAAGCGTCCAACTTCACCTCAGGTCATGATCTCACAGTTTGTGGGTTTGAATCCCGCACTGGGCTCTGTGCTGACAGCTAGCTCAGAGCCTGGAGCCTGCTTCAGATTCTGTGTCTCCCTCTCTCTCTGCCCCTCCCCCACTCAAAATCTGTTTCTTTCTCCCTCAAAAATAAATAAACATTGAATAAATAAATATGTAAAGTCTCTCATGATTTGCCTCCCTCTCTATTTGTAACTATATATATATATTTTTTTGTCTTTCTCTTTCCCCACGATCTTCTGTTAAGTTTCTCAACTTCCTCCTATGAGTGAAAATGTAATATCTGTCTTTCTCTGAAAAATTAAAATTTTCTAAAGTAGAATTTTGCTTTGTGAGATGACCTTGGAATACTGTAGAATCTTCTTAAATTATTGGTATTCATGATTCTATCTTTCTCTTAAAAGTCATATGTAAAGATAATTACTTATTAATTATAGGACTCTTGTTACTAACATTTTACAGAGATATTTTAATGAGTGAATTCCTAACAAAATAATTCTTAAACTTTCTTTTTCAGATTTTGTTATGGATGTCAGGGGGAATTGAAAGACCAGCATGTAAGTTCATGTGCTGTCTAAATTCTAAGTATCATCTACGAAATACTGAGGAAACATCAGGTTATCCCTCAGAAGGGATAACAGTAGATAGAGGGTAAATGAAAGCAAATTATTTTAAATAGGGGGCTCCTAGGTGGCTTAGTTGGTTGAGTGTCTGATTTCTTTTTTTTTAATGTTTTTTTAATGTTTTATTTATTTTTGATACAGAGAGAGACAGAGCATGAGAGGGGGAGGGGCAGAGAGAGAAGGAGACACAGAACAGGAAGCAGGCTCCAGGCTCTGAGCTAGCGGTCAGCACAGAGCCTGACGCGGGGCTTGAACCTACGAACGTGAGATCCGACCTGAGCCGAAGTCGGAGGCTTAACCGACTGAGCCACCCAGGCACCCCGAGCGTCTGATTTCAGCTTAGGTCATGATCTAGCAGTTCTGAGTTCGAGCCCCACAGCGGACTCGCTGCTGTCAGCACAGAGCCCTCTTTGGATCCTCTGTCCCCCTCTCCCTCTTCCTCTCCCCTGTTCATGCTCTCTTTCTCAAAAATAAATAAAAAATTTAAAATTAGTTTAAATAGGATTTTTTTTCCTCCATTCTAATTTTTCTGTAACAATATTTTAGTACTTTATCTTTTCTTTTTGTAAAAATTTTTTTAGTGTTTTATTTATTTTTGATACAGAGAGAGACAGAGCATGAGACGGGGAGGGGCAGAGAGAGAAGGAGACACAGAACCGGAAGCAGGCTCCAGGCTCTGAGCTAGCTGTCAGCACACAGCCTGATGCGGGGCTTGAACCCACGAATGTGAGATCTGACCTGAGCCGAAGTCGGAGGCCCAACCGACTGAGCCACCCAGGCGCCCCTATTTTAGTACTTTAAATTGTCTTTAGTTTGCAAGCTAAAGTGCATTTAGTTTGGAAGTATTAAAAGTTTTTTCTCCATAGTGTAGTTTAGGCTCTGTCACAACGCACTTTGAAGTTAGCATTTAAGGTGGCTTCAGACCAAAGGTTGTTCCCCAATTGTGCCAATGAGAAACTATTTTTAAAATTTTTGAAGGGGGCAATTTGAATGTATACACTTGGGGCGCCTGGGTGGCTCAGTCTTTTAAGCGTCCGGCTTCAGCTCAGGTCACAATCTCATGATTCATGGGTTCGAGCCCCACATCAGGCTCTGTGCTGACAACTCAGAGCCTGGAGCATGCTTTGGATTCTGTACCTCCCTCTCTCTCTGACCCTCCCCTGCTTGTGCTGTCTGTCTCTCAGAAATAAATAAAAAAACATTAAAAAAATAAATTTATTGAATGTATACACTATATAAGGATGCAGATAAGATCACTATATAGTTATAAATGTGTATTAGTTATGTGTCCATATTTAAAACTATACTTTATACACTGTATAATATATTAATTGGAAGGATTCCTTGCTTGTTTTACTCTCACGTTTCATAAAACAAGTTTTATTAATTTTTTTCGTGCCCCTGACATCAGTAGCTTCATCTTCACTACAGCCCTTTGAATCATTTGACTGTTTTTAAGAACACATCTCTACTTCTATACTTTTGGAGATTCAGTAATTTCTTATCTGGCATGGTGCTGCCTTGATAATTTTACCCCATGGCACAAGTATCCCTATATGTAATACGGAGAGAATCATGGATTTTTAAATTTTGTCTTATGTATGGCTTTTCCCATATTAAATAGTTAAATAAAAGAGGAATATAATTTGTGCAGTTGTGAGGTCATTCCCTAGCAATAACTAAATCCGTGTTAAAATTTTGTGCTTTTCTTTTTATTTATTTTTTTAGGATTTTTTTTTTAAGTTTATTTTGAGTAAGAGGGAGAGAGGGAATCTCAAGCAGGCTTTGCACTGACAGCTGTCTCTTATCAATTAAGTTATTTTGAGGGAGAGAAAGAGACAGAGAGAGAATCCCAAGCAGTTTCTGTGGTGACAGCCCAGAACTCTGGGTGCTTAATCTGCAAGATCATGACCTGAGCTGAAGTCAGGAGTTGGACACTTAACTGACTGAGTACCAGGCGCCCCTGTGCTTTTTCTTTTTAATCAAATCAGAGAAAGGACCTCTCAAAGCATTCGAAACCAGCACTGCTTTCAAGTTCATATGTCTTCCCCAGACATTTACATAAAATGAATTGACAGTGTCTTACGACAGACTTTAGTGAGTCAAAACAAAGTAATTTTCTCCTTTCTAAGGAATAGTTTTTCTTGGAAAAATAATCCCCTTCGGTTTGAGGATAAATAGTGCAGTGGAAGTAACACAGTAGGTAAAACTGAAAACTGACAGACGTGTAGAAGAGCAAAGCAGCGTGAACGTCTTCTAGCTGTGCTGAGCTTCCCTCTGGGAAACTATTTTGTAAGTTGTCTTTTCTTCCTTTCACTGCAGGTGTATGTCTGTGCTGTGTGCCGAAATGTCTTCTGTGTGGACTGTGATGTTTTTGTTCACGACTCTCTCCACTGCTGCCCCGGCTGCATGCATAAGATTCCAACCTCTTCAGGGATTTGATTCCAGCATATAGTGCACATTGTATGGTTAAAAGGACACCTGCAACTGTAAATAAAATGATTTTTTTAAAGGAAGCTCCAGTTAAAATATGCAGACCAATTTGAAAGGAAACTATGGCTTAAGAAGCTTTTTGGTAAGAAAATATGGGATTGGGGGCACCTGGCTGGCTCAGTCAGAAGAGAATGAGACTCTTGATCTCAGGGTTGTGAGTTTGAGCCCCATGTTGGATTACTAAAAGGTAATATAAACTTTAAAAAGAACGTAAAAAAAAAAAGAAAATGTAGGATTTTATTACATTTTAAAATTTATGTCTTGACCTAGAAATGCCCAGGATTCAGTAGTACTTTACTCAATTTTATTTTCTATTATTTTGAGTTATAATGTTTTCTTAGTCATTATACAGTATTGTATTTAAGTTACTTACAATTATTAAATTGATGTGATAATTTTACTGCCTTATAATTAAAGTAAATTAAGAATATAATTTATTTTTATTCCATTTTAGTGTAAAAAGAAAATTAAGTATAAGTGTGAATTCACTGTGAGATGAAAATTAAGCAGTAGTTAGGGGCACCTGGATGGTTCAGTCGGTTAAGGGTCTGACTTTGACTGAAGGCATGGTCTCGCAGTTTGTGGGTTCAGGCCCTGCGCTGGGCTCTCTGCTGAGAGCTGGGGGCCTGGAGCCTGTCTTAGGATTCTGTGTCTCCTCTCCCTGCCCCTCCCCCACTCACACGATCTCCCAGAAATGAATAAATATTTTAAAAATTTTTAAAGAAAACTAAGCAGCAGTTAGGGAATTATTAGTGCTACACCCACCTGAGGGTCTCTTTAGGCTTAACTAAAGAATTAGAATATAATTACAGAATTCATGCATCTAAAATTATTTATAGCTATGACCAAAAGGGGTCTTTTTAAGTTTAAACATTCAAACTTAAAAGATTGCCGTGCCACATGTAGCACCAGTGTTCTCAAAGGGATAACAGACAGCGGTCTCCAGTCGGGCAGCGTCCTGCAGTCCTCCTTAGCAGCCGAAGTCCTGCGGCAGTTCCCCCACAACAGGGGCAAGGTGAGGAGATCCTTCACAGGCCTCAAGGAGCCACTGGGCCTGAGTACAACTTCCAGGGTCCCCACAGGGGACATGTCAGCCTTAAGAGACACCATACTCAGAACAGCCCAAAACTTGAGGTTCCCATCCGATTATTTATAGTGCGTTCAGTCCAGATACAACTTAGTAGCCAGGAGTCTTTTGTGCTACCGTAAAGTTGCCTGGAAACATAGTTGACTTTCCTACTTCATCAGTTAGCATGGTAACACAGCTAGAAGGCTTCCCTGAAGGGGACATTCACATGCAGTGGAAGAAAAGGTCTTCACGTTGATAAGGTAAGCCTACTGTATCCTTTGTAGTAATTGGTAAAGGGTTTACTTAGCAGAGTATCAAATATCACCATTTTGTTTGTCTGATATGAAACTGGTTTACCTTTTTGTTCAGGCTAATGAAGCCAAAGTTGTGGTGTCTATTCCTTTTAGCCTCATTTAGGCTCATACCCAGGGATTATGTTAAATAATACAATCAACTTCCCCCCTGTTTTTACCAGAAAAACTTGGGCGAGAATGTGTGATGAGGTCTGTGTTTCAGGTTCAGTGTAGATACACCAGTATAGGCAGTATGGTATGCCCTGTTGAGAGTTACTTAGGTTTCCATAGCAAAGGTATATTTATCTTAAATCTACAAACTTTACTCTAGGTTGAGTTCACTATGATATTTATGGTTTTATAAAAAACAATTCTTAGTGAAGAACATTATATCAGTAAAGACGATGTAATACTACCTGAGGGAGTCTATTCAGTGAATCTTGGGCGCCCAGGTGGCTCTGTTGGTTAGGTATTCAACTCTTGATTTTGACTCAGGTCATGATCTCATGATTCGGGGGACTGAGCCCTGTGTTGGTCTGTGCTGACAGCCCAGAGATTGCTTGGGATTCTCTCCCCCTCTCTCTACCCTTCACACCCCCCCAAAAAATAAAGAAATAAACTTTAGGGGCACCTGGATGGCTCAGTCGGTTAAGTGTCCAACTTCAGCTCAGATCATGATCTCATGGTTTGTGGGTTCAAGCCCCGTGTCAGGCTCTGTGCTGAACACTTGCTTGGAGACCGGAGCCTGCCTTGTATTGTGTGTCTCCTTCTCTCTGCCCCTCCCCCACTTATGCTCTGTCTCTCAAAAATAAATAAATGTAAAAAAATTTTTTGTTTTAAATTAAAAAAAGAAATAAACTTTAAAAACAAAATTTTTTTTTAAATCTTGAACTGAGCCCAGGAGTAAGCATCTTGAATAGCATGCACTCACACACATGAAACGTAATGTGACCAAATAAAAGT